>NC_037674.1:38910629-38990738 GCF_003255815.1 Theropithecus gelada | reverse complement strand
GATCTTCTGACCTCGTGATCCACCCGTTTGGCCTCCCAAAGTGCTGGGATTACAGGCTTGAGCCACCGTGCCCAGCCTACTACCCCATTTTTATAAGGAATCTGTCTGCAAATTTGGGGCAGGGGATCATGGAACCAATCACCCACAGATACTGAAGGACAACACGCAAGAGGAAAAGAAATTGGCCTCACTATTTTAATCTAACCCACGGGGTCTCTCAGCTATAACAAGAAATGAAGATTGAATTGTATTATTTAAATAAATCTTTTTTTTTTTTTTTTGATGGAGTCTCACCCAGGCTGGAGTACAGTGGCGAGATATTAGCTCACTAGAGTCCCCACCTCCCAGATTCAAGTGATTCTCCTGCCTCAGCCTCCTGAGTAGCTGGGATTACAGCTGTGCACCACCACACCCAGCTAATTTTTTGTATTTTTAGTGGAAACAGGGTTTTTCCATGTTGGCCAGGCGGGTCTCACTTCTGACCTCAGGTGATCCGCCTGCCTTGGCTTCCCAAAGTGCTGGAATTACAGGTGTGAGCCACTGCACCTGGCCTACTTAAACAATTTTTAAAATTATTTCTTAGTCTGTGTTATTTATTTTATAGAATATAAAATGTTAAAGTACTTACTAAGTAAACATATTTAGTAAAGATTATAACAGGTCTCAGATAATTCAAATGCGTTAGTGCATAGTACCTTAAAGCTACACGCCAAATAAGTATAGCTTCAAATATATTTGCAAGCCATTTAGAAAAGAATGGAGGCTGGGTGTGGTGGCTTATGTCTATAATCCCAGAACTTTGAGAGGCTGAAGTGGGCAGATCACTTGAGGCCAGGCATTCAAGACCAGCCTGGCTAACATGGTGAAACCTGTCTCTACTAAAAATATAAAAATTAACCAGGTGTGGTGGCACATACCTGTAATCCAGCTACTTGGAGGCTGAGGCACGAGAATTGCTTGAACATGGGAGGTGGAGGTTGCAGTGAGCTGAGATTGAGCCACTGCATTCCAGTCTGGGCAACAGAGCAAGACTTCATCTCAATAAAAGAAAAGAAAAGAATGGATGCTTTTCCTTTAATTTCATGGTAGATTTTTAAAAATTGGATACAACTTTTTCAAATAATAAAATCATTTGAATCAAGTATTACTAGACTTACCCGTTTCAACTTTTCTAGGTAATGACATGTGTTTGGTGTAATAAAAAAGGTCTTTTGGCTACAAGTGGCAATGATGGCACCATCCGCGTATGGAATGTTACCAAGAAGCAATATTCACTGCAACAGACCTGTGTGTTCAACAGATTGTGAGTGCTAACATTACATGTATACCATTTAAAATAAGAGAATCCTAAACATGCCTCATCTTGGTTGTGTTAATGTAATCATATTGTCACTAAAAGTTTTTGAAATTTTCTTTTAGATTACTATTACTGTATCTTCAGTGTGTATTTTTAGCTTTCCAGGATAACAATTCAGAAAACATAATTTTAAACCATCTGTATCTGGACTTAGAATTAAATCAAGATCTACTGGTAAATAAACATTCAGCTATGTAAAACAGTAGGCTAATTTGCCATAGGTCTTTAAGAGTTGTTTAGGAATTAGAGTAATTATATTGCTTCTGTATCAGAATGTAGCATTTTTAACAGTTTTTTTTGTTTATTTTTTGTTTTGTTTTGTTTTGTTTTGTGACGGAGTCTCACTCTGTTGCCTAGGCTAGAGTGCAGTGGTGCAATCTTGGCTCACCACAGCCTCTGCCTCCCGGGTTCAAGCAATTCTCCTGCCTCAGCTTCCCAAGTAGCTGGGACTACAGGCACTCGCCATCATGCCCAGCTAAGTTTTGTATTTTTAGTAGAGATGGGATTTCACTATGTTGGCCAGGCTGGTCTCAAACTCCTGACCTCATGATCTGCCAGCCTCAGCCTCCCAAAATGCTGGGATTACAGATGTGAGCCACTGTGCCCGGCTGCATTTTTAATAATTTTATAGTCAGCTGTAGCTATTTCTTTTCTGAAGACCTCCCAAGAGATTAGGCAAATAAGAATCAATGTCTTCTGAATAATAACCACCTGTACAACCCATACAAAATTCAGATGTGTTTATTGACAAGTTGTGTACTAATTAAATGAGGAAAAGTCTAATATCACTTTTTCATACATTTTCACATGATGACAAATATTAATGAATGTGTAACTGTTAAATACTGCTAGCCAAGGTTTTGAAACAGAAGAATCAGTTATACACTCTAGTCTATGTGAAACCCTTATTTTAAGGTTTGGGGTTTAATTTGCTTTTGAATGATGGGGATTAGAATTGCATACTTATCTGTTATTATTCTAGGGAAGGGGATGCTGAGGAAAGCCTGGGATCACCCAGCGATCCAAGTTTCTCACCAGTTTCCTGGAGTATCAGTGGCAAATATCTAGCAGGCGCTTTGGAAAAGATGGTGAATATCTGGCAAGTTAATGGTAAGAGTCATGTAAACACTAGTAAACTGCTGAAACTAGTTTTTTAAAACCTTCCTCTTAGGCTTCTGAACAGTGGTTTCTCTTCACCTTGAAACTCACAAGCCTTCCAACAACTTTGAAAATCTATGCACTGTGTGCTTCAAATTAGAGAGGAAGTGCTCATTTATTGACTTTTCTTTCTGGGACTGTCAACTAACCTAGTAGTTATAAACTTAAATTTTTTTTCATGTACTACTAAGTATTCAGAATAGGATTTGAGGAGATGTAGTCGTCACTGAATTTTAAGCTATGTATTCTTTTGAATTGCTTGAAATATTTCTATTATGTTTATTTTGTAGGTATAAATTCTTGTCAGTTTTTATTATTCCTCTCTGGAAAGTAAAAATAATTATTGTAATATTGAGCTTTTTAGTATTTTTGTTTGTTTTTTACATATTTGAGGAATAGCTGTTCTGTGTCACATATTTGAGGAATAGCTGTTCTGTCACATATTTGAGGAATAGCTAGCCTTAACTGCAGGTAAGTTTCTTATGCTAATCTGGTTATCAGTAATTGTTGAGAAAGGACTTAAGTGCTTGACATCTGTACATTCAGTGTTTTTTCTTTACACTCTCTTCTATAAAGGTACCATTTTGTCCTATTAATAGTTACAGATAGCCAGGCGTGATGACGTGTGCCTGGAACCTTAGGGAATCAGGAGGCTGAGGCCCAAGGATTGCTTGGGCCTGGGAGTTTGAGGCTGCAGTGAGCCATGATCATGCCACTGCACTCACTCCAACTTGGGCAATAGAGCAAGACCCTCTCTCAAAAAAAAAAAAAAAAAAAAATCAAAAAAACAGAAAAAAAAACCAGTTACAGAAAAACATTAATTTTATTTATTTATTTATTTTGAGATGGAGTCTCACTCTGTCACTCAGGCTGGAGTGCAGTGGCATGATCTCGGCTCACTCCAGCCTCCGCCTCCCAGATAGCTGGGACTACAGGCGTGCACCACCATGCCTGGCCAATTTTTTTTGTAGTTTTAGTAGAGACGAGATTTCACCATGTTGGCTAGGCTGGTCTCGAACTCCTGACCTCAGGTAATCGACCTGCCTTGGCCTCCCAAAGTGCTAGGATTACAGGCATGAGCCACTGTGCCCAGCTGAAAAAGTTTAATTTTATGATCATATATAGTATATAAATGAAGGATCCTGCCTTCACAGTCTTATTTATTAGCAGGCTATTATGAAATTTGGAACTGCTTTGAGTGTGTTTTAGAATTAAGTAATATTTATTTTTGTTCCTTTTTTTTCTTTTTAATAATTAAGTAACAACTAGTCAACATTTTTTCCCTCTTTAGGAGGAAAAGGATTAGTAGATATTCAGCCTCATTGGGTATCTGCCCTGGCTTGGCCAGAAGAGAGTCCGGCTGCAGCCTGGTCAGGAGAGTCTCCAGAATTGTTGTTGGTGGGACGGATGGATGGATCTCTGGGACTGATTGAAGTTGTTGATGTGTCCACCATGCACCGTCGAGAATTGGAGCATTGCTATCGAAAGGATGGTAAATGACTGCACTTACGTCTAGTTGACAGAGTCTCCAACTTCCTTTCTAGACTTAGCTTTTTGGCACTTACTTTTAAAAATGCCAAGTGAATATTATCTTTGCTTTGTTTTCAAAATTTTCCAGTCATGTTTTAGTTCTAATTAGTTGCTGAATTGAAAGATATTTATCTCCCAGCCCCCACCACACATCTCTGCCAAAATGAGATTTAATGGTATTATATTAGTCATTCATCTTTTGTGTGACTTAATATTTATAGCAGATTCCAAGTCTCCTTTGAAAGTTAGGACTGTCCAAGAGAAAAAAAGATCATCATCATTATTGATGGAGATGAAATTGTGTGTGTGTGTGTATGTTTTTTTTTTTTTTTTTTTTTTTTTTTGAGAAGGAGTCTCACTCTGTTACCAGGCTGGAGTGCAGTGGTGTGATCTTGGCTCACTGCAACCTCTGACTCCCTGGTTCAAGCTATTCTCCTGCCTCAACCTCCCGAGTAGCTGGGATTACAGGCATTCACCACCACGCCCAGCTAATTTTTGTATTTTTAGTAGAGACAGGGTTTCACCATGTTGGCCAGGATGGTCTTGATCTCAAGACCTTGTGATCCCCCTGCCTCGACCTCCCACAGTGCTGGGATTACAGGCGTGAGCCAATGCGCCTGGCTGAGATGAAATTGTCTTTAAAAAAATTAGTAAAATTGAAGTAATGGAGGAAGGGGGAAGAGGGGAATTCCTGGTCTGACAAGAGAGTAGGAAGTCTGCTTTCTTCTTACTGTGGTGTTCCTTTGAATATGAATGCATCTCACTAGGTTTTGTTGGTTGTCTGGGGGAAGTTGGGTAATTCAAAGGTCATAGTGCCTGCTTACATGGTATTCCATTAACAGAAGAGGTTTATTTTGTTTGTTTAAAAATAGGTAATACTTTGATAGGGTTGAAAAATTTAAGTTTTAAAACATATACAGTGAAATGTCTTTCTCCCATCTGCTCAGTTCCCACACTCCCATTCTACCCTCACAGATACTGTTTTTACTTCTTTTGTAGCCTTTCAGTGTTACATATACTTAAAGAAGCAAATAGAAATATAGATTGTTAGAACAGAACATTTTGATAGAATGTGGAAACATACTGAATAGGGAATATTAAATCAGCAGAAAAAGAGATGTAATTTTCTTTCTGTGATTTGAATTATTTCACTTCTTAGTATCATGGTAGATTGTGGTCCAAAAGGAAAGAACCTACAGGGACTTAAAATCAGCAAAGCAATTTAATTTTTGTCTTTATTTTTCAACAACCGCCTGAAAAAGAATGAAAGATTATAAATTAGGTAGTCCTTGTCACAGTTAAGTGACACTTTTAAGAAGTATGTTACGTGGAATCCCCACTGTACGCCTACATTTTGTCTAAATGCATTAAAGAGCTATTTGGAAACTTACTTGCAGTGGTTACATTATCATTATTTGTTTCAGTCTCTGTCTTTTAAGTCAGACAATGACAAATAATTCTCTTTTTCTTTTTCTTTTGTTTTTATCATGTTAGTGTCTGTTACTTGCATTGCATGGTTCAGTGAAGACAGACCATTTGCTGTGGGATATTTTGATGGAAAATTATTACTGGGAACAAAGGAACTACTTGAGAAAGGAGGCATTGTTCTAATTGACGCACATAAGGTAAATGCATCTTTAAAAAACATAATTTTATGGGATACAAGTGCAATTTTGTTACATGCATAGATTACACAGTGGCGAAGTCAGAGATTTTAGGATATCCATCACCCATCAAGTAATCTCTCATAGTCTACCCTCCTCCCAGCCCTCACCCTTCCAAGTCTTCTTTGTCTGCCATTCCACACTCTAGGCCCGTGTGTACACATGAGTTCCCTTTTCCCCACTTTCTTGCCAACAACTGTTGTTTTTTGTCTTTTTAATAATAACCACTTAAAAGTGAAAAAAATCTAATATTTGTCTTTCTGTGTCTGACTTATTTCACTTAAGATAATGGGGTCCAGTTCCAACCATGTTGCTGTAAAATACCTGATTTCATTCTTTTTATGGCTGCATAGTATCCCATTGTTTATGTATACCACGTTTTCATTATCTGGTCATCCATTGATGGACACTTAGGTTGATTCCATATCTTTGCTATTGTGAATGGTGCTGTGGTAAACATATGAGTGCAGGTATCTCTTTGAGGAAATGATTTATTTTCCTTTGGGTAGACACTCAGTAGTGGGATTGCTGGATCCAATGGTAGTTCTGTTTTTTGTTCATTGAGAAATCCCCATACTGTTTTTGATAGAGTTTGTACTAATTTACATTCCCACCAACAGTGTTTAAGAGCTCCCTTTTTGCCACTTTCTTGCCAGCATCTGTTGTTTTTTGTCTTTTTAATAATAACCATCCTGAATGGGGTGAGATGATATCTCATTGTGGTTTTATTTTTTTATTTTTTTTAATTTAAATTTTTATTTTTTTAGACGGAGTCTAGCTTTGTTGCCCAGGCTGGAGTACAGTGGCGCGATCTTGGCTCACTGCAATTTCCACCCCCCAGGTTCAAGCAATTCTCCTGCCTCAGTCTCCTGAGTAGCTGGGATTACAGGTGCCCACCACCATTCCTGGCTAATTTTTATATTTTTAGTGGAGACAGAGTTTCACCATATTGGTCAGGCTGGTCTTGAGCTCCTGACCTCAAGTGATCTGCCCCCCTCAGCCTCCCAAAGTGCTGGGATTACAGGCGTGAGCCAACGCTCATGGCTCATTGTGGTTTGAATTTGCTTTTCTCTGATGATGAGTGATATTGAGCATTTTTTCATATGCCTGTTGGCTATTTGTATATATTCTGGTAAAAGCATCTTTACCAGATAGTTGCTTTTTCTTGTTTCTTTTTTCCCCCTCCTGAGACGGAGTCTTGCCCTGTCACTCAGGCACAACCTCGGCTCACTGCAGCCTCCGCTTCCTGGGTTCAAGCAATTTTCCTGCCTCAGCCTCCTGAGTAGCTGGGATTACAGGTGCCTGCCACTACTCCCAGCTAATTTTTTTTTTTTTTTTTTTTTGTATTTTTAGTAGAGACGAGGTTTCACCATGCTGGCCAGGCTGGTCTTGAATTCCTGACTTCATGATCCGCCCACCTCAGCCTCCCAAAGTGCTGGGATTACGGGCATGAGCCCCGGCACCCAGCCTTATTGTTTTTTTTTTTTTTTTTATTACTCTACTATTGCTTGATACTAGTTTCTTTTAAAATTTTTTTTACGTCAGTCAGTTATAACTTAATGTTCTATTATTGCACAAAATCTTTGGACAGTGGATATACATGGATAAGTCTATGTAAAAATAAGTAAGCCATGAAAGAGTAAAGCCAACACCCTGGGAATGATGGCTTTAAAGGTAAAGCCAGTACCTCCCAGGGTGTCAGAATGCCTCCCAGTAATGTCAGAAATTCCATTCATGAAGAATGATTTTTTTTTACCTTAAACAGAAGTTACCAATTCAGATATTTACAGGACCATCTAGGCGAATAGCATAAATGCATGAAACCAGGAAGCTGGAAGGTGTGGAAGAGGATTGAAAAATAAAAATAAAATCAGAAGAGCACAATGATCACAACCATATAAACACAAAACATATCCCAGATTCTTATAAGTGTTTGCTGTTGAGGTGTGAGGGGTGCTTTTGTTTTAAGTCTCTTCTTTTTCATACTGTAATGATTACCAGTCAATAAGGATAACTTTTAATAAATACACATGCTAATGAGAGATAGCATTAGTCAGAATTTATCTGACTAATCCCTTTTTAGTCAGAATTTCATAATTTGTTCATCCTACTAACATTTGTTGAGCTTTAACTGCAGCAAATATGTATGACACAGACTATATTAAAGGGTAAGTTGGTCTAGTGATTGGGAATGATATGGTAGCATCTGATTTGCATAAAATATTGATTTCAAAATAATTGAGTTATAGAAATATAGATGCTAAGAAACATAGGTTATATATTACTGAATTTAAAGTATTTGTGAAGGAAACATTACTCTGATTTTTTTTTTTCTCTTCCTTCCATTTTAAGGATACTCTTATTAGCATGAAGTGGGACCCTACAGGTCATATTCTTATGACATGTGCCAAAGAAGACAGTGTGAAACTCTGGAGCTCTATTTCAGGATGCTGGCGCTGTCTACATTCTCTCTGCCATCCCTCTATTGTAAATGGCATTGCTTGGTGCCGCCTTCCAGGGAAAGGATCCAAGTTGCAGTTACTGATGGCTACGTATGTTGTCAATTTGCATCTATGCGTCTTAGTTTTTATATTGGTATAGACTGTTATTTGCATTAAGTGTGGCTTCTCAGTAGTCTTAAAGAGTTTATTGCCAGTTACTATTCTTATAACGTGTAACATTATAAGATTACCTTGCTGGGCGCGGTGGCTCACACCTGTAATCCCAGCACTTTGGGAGGCCGAGGCAGGCGGATCACGAAGTCAGGAGATCAAGACCATCCTGGCTAACACGGTGAAACCCCGTCTGTACTAAAAATATAAAAAATTAGCCAGGCGTGGTGACGGGCGCCTGTAGTCACAGCTACTCGGGAGGCTGAGGCAGGAGAATGGCGTGAACCCGGGAGGCAGAGGTTGCAGTGAGCAGAGATAACGCCACTGCACTCCGGCCTGGGTGACAGAGCGAGACTCCGTCTCAAAAAAAAAAAAAAAAGATTACCTCAGAGAAAAGAAAAAGCAGTAATTGTCCAGTGTGAAACTTGGTATGTTATCTCCTTATCTCTGGGTGTGATGGTGTTAGAATATTGGCCTCGGTTATATTTCTTGTAGAAGATTGTATGTACTACAAATAAGTTTAAAAAATAATGCAGTGGTTCTGTCAGATCTTAATTGATTGCAATTTGGAAATATTTTTGCTTATGCATATTGACTTGTTTTGGTTTTATGTAATCAATTTTTTAAGTGGCTGTCAGAGTGGTTTAGTATGTGTTTGGCGCATTCCGCAAGATACTACACAGACCAGTGTGACTAGTGCAGAAGGATGGTGGGACCAGGAATCAAATTGCCAGGTAACATTCTGATGTTTTTGAAGACTTTATCTGAAACTATGGAAAATATATTACATCAAAGTAATTCTCCCTTTGTTTACTAAAAAAATCATTACCATATCCCAAAGGGCAAGATCCATTGGGAAATATAAGTAATTGTCATCCTGAATTAGCTTAATTTTTTATAAATCAGAGATACCATAATTACTTGGTCAAATGAGATATTCCATACATATTAAGTGGTGAGTGTTACTGTGATAGTGGATATAATTAATACTACAGATAGACAAGTCATAAGTTGTTAGTACATTAAAGCAGAAACTCCATGGGAGCACATCCATCCAAAGAATCTCCAGCTGATGCCAGAATCCTTGCTATGGAGAATGATTTGTTTACATTAAACAGAAGTTACAAATTTATATATTTAGAGAGCCCTCTAGGCAAGTAACATAAATTCATGAGGCTAGGGTCAGAAGGTTTGGAGAGGGCAAAAAAACAAAAACAGAAAAAAAACGAAGAAGCATACATGCTTTATATAAAGGCACACAGCTGATTGTCAGTTTCCAGAATTAAGAGCCTTTTGTTACCAGATTGTTTTATTTTTTTTCTGTAGATGCTAAGAATCCAATGTTTAAGTAAAATCTCCCAATATTGAACATTGGCACCTAACTTAAAATTGTTTAAAACACTGAGTGGCCAGTCAGATTGCATCTCTGAGCTACCAGTTTGTAACTTCTGTTGCCCTCCTTTTGCTCACGATATCCTTGGAAGAAATACACTTTACATCATCTTTGGGTAATGAATATATCTAGTATTATGTTGTCATAACTGAAAGGAAGAAGGAGCTTAAGGGTGGAAAGAAAGGGTGAAGAGGGAGGGAAGGAGTAGCCAACTCACTAATAGGAGAATATCACAGAATATCACAGCAGTGGAGGTAGGAGTACTACAGATAAGTCTGGTTTTACTCTTTGTGCTGGAGGGTAACCCTATAGACAGGCCTTACCTATGTCACTTCTAAAGCCTGCAGAACAAATGTGTGACAGACAGAACCATCAGCTGACAAAAAGAGAAATCTATTTATGTAGAGTCAGCATGTGCAGTTCACAAATGTTAGGGTATAAAAATGAAAATTGCATGAAGTGAAAATTAAAAAAATAAAACACTGGTTACAAAGTAGTCAGAATTTTCCTGTCTCTGAGGGATAATTAGAACTTTGAGATGTTATTTCTGTAGTTTGAAGACTGGAAAACTAGTTTAGAAATATATTTTTTTAAAAAAGATGAAAGTCAGCTTCAACAAAGGAGAATCAGATATTTTATTATTGATTCAGTCAAGCTAACGATCCTTTATGAGGAAAATTCTCTCCCCCTTGCCAATTTTATTCTGAAATATAAAATTTCCAAGAGTGAGTGATAAATCCTGAACTTATAATTTATCTTTATTTTAATGCATGTTAAAAATAATGAATTTCAGGATGGATGTAGGAAATCGTCAGGAGCCAAGTGTGTTTATCAGCTGCGGGGACACATCACTCCTGTTCGGACTGTTGCCTTTAGTTCTGATGGGTTGGCCCTGGTGTCTGGTGGACTAGGTGGGCTCATGAACATTTGGTCTTTAAGGGTAAGAGCATAGATTTTATTTATATGTTAAGGAATATTTTGACATTAACTTAAACACATATGATAAAAATTAACCAATCCTAGAAACATTTTATATAGTAATCTCTTGAATGCTGAGGAAACTTCTTTCAGAATGCTCTGCCCTTACATTTTTCTTACTAATGATAAGTATTTTTAAAATCAGCTGGGTCCTAGAAAATGAGGTAGTAGGTATGTGATTGGACATTGCTGAATTTAGCTAAAATGTAGACTTTAGAATATGTTTTTGTCAGTGTGAAGTATAAACTTAAATGTAAATTATACCTAAAGTTCAATGATCTGTATTGGTAAATATATCTCATTTTAGGATGGCTCTGTCTTGCAAACTGTTGTGATAGGCTCTGGAGCTATTCAGACCACAGTATGGATTCCAGAAGTTGGAGTAGCTGCTTGCTCAAATAGATCAAAGGTAATATTGTAGTTATATCAAATGATGGGGTGTAACCTTGTAAGGAACTTTAGAAATCATAATGTAACCACCTCACTTTATGGAGGAGAAAGCTGATATCCAGAGGGATTACTGCTTGTCCAAAACAGTCCAACTATTTAGTAGCAGAAGGAGAATTAGGACTTAAGTCTTCTGCTTAACTTTTTCTACTACACCCCATGCTTCGGCGACAGTGCTTAGATGTTGAACAATTTCATTTCCGTTGGAAGTGATGAAGTAGATTTTGACTTTCTGCCATGATTTTTGACAATAGCACTAAACTATCTCAAGGCTGGGCACAGTGGCTCATGCCTGTAATCCCACCACTTTGAGGAGGCCGGGGTGGGCAGACTGCCTGAGGTCAGGAGTTCGAGACCAGCCTGGCCAACATAGTGAAACCCGTCTCTACTAAAAATACAAAAATTAGCCAGGCGTGGTGGCAAATGCCTATAGTCTCAGCTACTTGGAAGTCTGAGGCAGGAGAATTACTTGAACTCAGGAGGCAGAGGTTTCAGTGAGCCAAGATTGTGCCATTGTACTCCAACCTGGGCGACAGAGCAAGAGCCCATCCCAAAGGAAAAAAAAACGATCTCAAACAAATTTTCCCTGGAAAGAAGCAGCATTGCAAAGCCATTTAACTAAGC
The DNA here is from genome assembly GCF_003255815.1 of Theropithecus gelada. NCBI lineage: Eukaryota > Metazoa > Chordata > Mammalia > Primates > Cercopithecidae > Theropithecus > Theropithecus gelada. Next base: position 38,978,975 of record NC_037674.1, on the reverse strand, counting down.
ATACAAAATATATCTTGGCTTTCAAATTTAATATTCTAGGAAAAATGCTGGTCCCCTGCTGTGAAGTAATTCTATGATATAACATTATTCCCTACAGTATTATTTTTCATACCCTTAAAGATTAGAGCCAATGTGCCGATTTAATTTACATTTTATATGGTTAAATGATGTTAAAATAAGCTGTAAACCTTCATGAAAGGTTCTACTGAAAGTAAAATGTAGAATCAGACCCTAGGCAGTAGTGGCCTATGCAGAATAAGCCATAGAGCCAGAGTTAAAGCAGTGCTACCTCTTTTGCAGCTATCCTTGTAGTCATGTCAGACATGACTTTTGAAATATACTAGATACCTTATTCTGCAAGTTCTGAAGAAATAGTTAATAGTTGACGTTACTTCCTTTTAAAGTACCAGCTAATCTGAGGTAGTTCACAAATTTTATTGTATCTCATTATTTTTTACTTAGACAAAATTTAGGATATTTTGAAGTTCCATAGGCATTAAAAGTATAGCCTTTTTGGATATACAGTATCCAAAAAGCAAAGATGTCCCAGTTACTAGAAGGAATTTCACAGATGAAATGGTGATAGCATTATTTTTTATTTAAACAAATTTATCATGTGGCATGATTTATTTTCAACCAGGATGTTTTGGTCGTGAATTGTACAGCAGAATGGGCAGCTGCCAATCACGTTTTGGCAACCTGTCGGACAGCACTGAAACAGCAGGGTGTTCTGGGATTGAACATGGCTCCCTGCATGAGAGCATTTCTGGAGCGGCTCCCCATGATGCTTCAGGAGCAGTATGCCTACGAAAAGGTAACTCATTACACTCACTCCTAGAGATCCACAGATACCCAGTGCTTTCAATTTGATTATAGCCTTGAACTTATCCCTTAAGAGCATGAGGTCTGAGGAAAATAAGTGGGGCTATTTGGGCAGAATCAAATGAAGGTAAGTCATGCCTAAAAGAGTTGTTCAGCAACCCTAAGTCTATTCTTGCTTTATTTTCACCAGAGTAAAATAAGGAAACAAACAAACACCAAGTTTGTATTACTGTTTTTCAGATTTATTCACTCCAAAGCTTCTTAAAATACCTATGCAGCAGAATACCATCTTCCCTTTTCTGACCCACACGTATATCTATTTTTATATGGCTTGGCCATTCCAAAGTTGAGGGATAGGGATGGATGCGGGTATCAGAGTGAACATTGTCTCCACTTGTCGGATAAATCTTTGTGGAAAATTTAGTGGAAGAGCTATGTTGAATTAATTGAGTAGGGTCATTGAATACCGGAATGAGGAATTATAGCATTTGAACTTGTCCAGACAGTGATCCTAAAGTAGCCTGTCTTCCAGCCCTCAGTAGTCACAGTGTACTGACCCCAGCAGAACTCTGATTTTTTTCTTCTTCTTCTTTTTTTGCCAAACTACATTAATTAATCAGCTGTTACCACACCCAGTTAATTTCACTAACCTATTTGCTCAAGTTTTCTTTTCTGAATCACTCAGGCTCCACAACTAGGGAATGCCATGGAAGAAGAAAGGATTTTCCTTTGATAGCTACCAGGATTCTTTTGTAAAGGAGGAAAGTGAGAAGAACAGATCTCTGTGGTTTAATAGTTACCTGTTTTTTTTTCCAATCAAGGAAAACCGTGATGAAAGTGTACTATATGCAGTGTGATATCTTAGATTGGATCCTGGAGCAGAAAACGAGTATTAATGGGAAAACTGAGGAAAACCAAATCAAGTTCTGTGGTTTAGTTAGTATTGTACCAATGTTAGTTTGTTAGTTTTGATAAATGTGCCGGGGTTGTATAAGATGTTGACATTAGATAAAGTTGGGTGAAGGGTATACAGCAATTCTCGGTACTGTCTGTACAACTCTAAATCTAAATTTATTTCCTAGCAAAAAGCTTAAACAGTAAACTTCAAAAATAAGACTCCAGACTTTCAGACTACAGTAGGTTAATTTAGAATATTTGGCACAAACTCTTCGACATAACATCCTTGTATTTTCTTTTAGCCTCATGTGGTTTGTGGCGACCAGCTTGTTCACAGCCCCTATATGCAATGCTTGGCTTCCCTTGCTGTGGGACTTCATCTGGATCAGCTGTTGTGTAACCCTCCAGTGCCACCACACCACCAGAACTGTCTCCCTGACCCTGCATCCTGGAATCCAAATGAATGGGCCTGGTTAGAATGTTTCTCAACCACTATAAAGGCTGCCGAAGCCCTGACCAATGGAGCCCAGTTTCCAGAATCTTTTACCGTTCCAGATCTAGAACCTGTTCCAGAGGATGAACTTGTATTTCTAATGGTAAATGTACTGTGAGCTGCTATTATTTGCAGCTGAGATTTTATCATGGGTATTTGGCATATAGCAGACCCCTAGTAAGTCTTTGCTATTATGAATGGCTAGAAGTTAAGAGAAGTGGAAAATATTTTTCTTTCAGATAGTCACTTTCAATCTGATGGCAGGCCTCTATAGTGGCAGGAATTGGTAATGTAAGCACTGTTGAACTCTTGTAAACCTGCCAGCTCTCAATGACATAGTCCCATATTTTCTCACTTTCTTTTGTCCATAGGTACTTTGTTAGTGCCTTACCTGTAAATATCTTAGCATCTTTTCCTGGTCATCTTGTGGGTTATATGCCACATATAGATTCTAATTTGTTTGGCATTTCAAGCAAGTCTTTAATTAGCATCAAATAAAATATAAAAGAGCATCCTGATTGTCATTTCATTCTGATTGTATTTGAGAGTGTATACTGTAGAAACTGTGACATAGATAAAATACCTGTGTAGACTACAGGCCAGCACATGATCTAACAACCTCTTTGTATACTTAAGATTTATGTATACAAACATTTGGATAGATAACTATTAACACAATGTGGAACAGATAAATATAAATTGAGTAAAATTATGTAACTGTAGTCATGTATCACTTAATGACAGGGATATGTTCTGAGAAATGCATTGTTAGGCATTCTTGACACTGGGAATATCATAGAGTGCATAGTACTTACCCAAATCTAGGTGATATAGCCTACTTACACAAGACTATATGGTATAGTCTGATTACTCCTAGGCTACAAACCTGTATGGAATGTTACTGTATTCAGTGCTCTAGGCAGTTGTAACACAATGGTAATTATTTGTGTATGTAAACATAGAAGGTGTAATAAAAATAAGGTTTTATAATCTTATGAAACCATCTTCACACATGCAGTTTGTTGTTGACTGAAATGTCATGTGGCACAAAAGTATAGAATATTGTAATCAGAAAATGTCCTTCTAAGCCCATTTGGCCCAACTCTGTAATTTTGTAGATGAGGAAGCTGAAGCCCAGAAAGGTGAAGTGATTTGCCCACAGCTACACAAAGAGTTTATAGGGGTGTGGGGTCCTGCTCATGACCTTTTACCTGTGGGTGTTCAGAAAACACATGGCTAGCTTTGAATCACCAGTACTGTAGTGATAGTGATAGTGAAAGTGTTTATAATAAAGGGAAATACTGACAGTGCATAAAATCAAGTTTGACATAATTATAAAACTGCTCTTAATTTCTCATGATATTACCATGTTCTTTTTTGGAAATAAGACTTAATAATTAGAAGAGCACTTTGTTGTTAATAGCCGCTGAATCTTGCCTAAGCAGAATTGATCATTATGTATCCCCTATTTTTCAGGATAACAGTAAATGGATTAATGGCATGGATGAACAAATTATGTCTTGGGCAACTTCCAGACCTGAGGTCAGTAAAGATGAAGATAACTGTATGATGATTCTCAGTTAGTGTTTTGATTCTAAATGCTTGTGCATTTGTACCCTGGTGTCTCCCATACAGGCTGGCACACACTTGGTACTTAGTACATGGCTGTTTTAGTGAATGGATGACTCTAATTTTGAGATGATTGTGGTTTTCTAGGACTGGCACCTGGGAGGTAAATGTGATGTCTACTTATGGGGTGCTGGTAGGCATGGACAGCTGGCAGAAGCTGGAAGAAATGTAATGGTACCTGCAGCAGCTCCCTCATTCTCACAGGCCCAACAGGTAACTAACAGGGTAAAAAATAGAAAAGAAACATGGGAACTGAAAATTCTAATTCTTTTGCTTGTCTTATTGTGGGATAAAGCTTGTCCATTTCGTAATCTATTGTGAGGAATCATTAGAGAAAGTCATGATATATAGCTTTCAAATAAAAACTTGCTGTGGTTTTTATCAGACTTAAGAAGTTAACAAATTTCTAAATTTTTCTTTCACGTTTAATGAACTAACATCATGATGCATTAGGCCTGCCCAGTATGTATTTCTAGCAGTTCAGATACTCCTAATTAGTGATTTTCTCTTTGGGGCTATAAACTTCCTAGGATCTTTAGCCAGATTTTATCGACCACTCCCCTTTTCTAATAATCCTGGTACGACATAGCGCCAAACCCTTCTTGAGGTCACTGCTTTGTCTTTTGCTCTTCTCTACCTCAGCTAGTCCCAGATTGCATGACTCATTCTTATGTATGAGTTTCTGCTTCTTTCTAGCCCAGTCTTTAATATTTCTCCATTACCCCTTCCTTTTTCTTTCGTCCATTTTGTTGTTCTAAACTCTTTTAAATAGATGAATCTCATACATCTTTTGGTTAAATAAGCAGTTTTGTAGTCATCAAGGAGTTAAGGGACTGCATGGTTATATCAACTCTTCCCTTTCAGTAAAAGGATAAAAAAATTATAAAGGCATTCTATGTATATGTGGAATCAGTTCAAGTGCTTGCATGTTGAAGCAATATAATATAATAAAAAATAAAATATTTAATTCTGTGTTTTTGTACTAGGTCATTTGTGGTCAGAATTGTACCTTTGTCATCCAGGCCAATGGCACAGTGTTGGCTTGTGGGGAAGGAAGTTATGGCAGATTAGGACAAGGAAATTCAGATGACCTTCATGTACTGACGGTTATTTCAGCCTTACAAGGTAAAATTTTCCTTAGTTAAAAGATGGTTAGAACCTATGGCCTAATGTAGGTTTGGTCATACAAACCTTTGCCCTTCTCCAACCTTTGCTAGATAAAATCATATTATCGGGTCTTCACTTACATTTAAATCCTTGTTTAGGCACGTGTACAGCCTTAATTTCCATATTTTAAGCTATATTGCAAGTTACTTATCATACAATGCTAGAATTCAATGAAATATAAATAACACTTTTTGAGACCCACTGAAGATTGTAAACAAATGCTTAAAAATTGCAAAAGTGTAAGTAGGCAGATGTTAATAGCAGTAGCAATCATGCATGTGTTTCATTAAAATTAAATATCAGTTTATATGGAAATCTACAAATGTGCTAAAGACTTTAAAGGACATCTTCATCAGAGTTCTGTGTGACTTGGAGAAAGAACACTTTGGAGAAACCACCGTACATGCTCCCGGCTTGCTCATTAACTGAACTCATAGTGACTCTGAAGCCTACAAAGAGAGCACAGACGGTTTTTTACGTAAAAGCATACAAGTAACTGAGTTCAAAGCAAGTTCCTGGAAGCTCAGGTTCTTTCTATTGTGATCTGGGTGTGAAGAGCACAGCAGTAGAGATGAGAATGTGTGCTGGGTTCCTGTGGGTTCTACTGGTCCTTGGCTCTGGGACATTGCACAAACTATGAGACCTCTTTGTGACTCAGTTTTCCCAATTGTAAAAATGGGGTGTTAGTATCTGTTTCATAGGTTCTATGTGAAAGTAGAAAATGAGATAAACCATGTAAAGCATTTATGGGAGTGGCTAGAGCATAGCCAGTCATTAATGACTATAACTATTGCTGTCATCCTCCTTTTCCTTGTCATCATCATTATTTTAGGTGACTATTCCCAGTTTTGCCAGGTTATGGCTACAAATTCAATTTAAAACTAAAGAAATTGGGTCAGGCACTGTGGCTCACACCTGTAAACCCAGCACTTTGGGAGGCTGAGGCGGGCAGATCATTTGATGTCAGGAGTTCATGACCAGCCTTGGCCAACATGGTGATACCCTGTCTCTGCTAAAAATGTAAAAATTAGCCAGGTGTGGTGACACGTGCCTATAATCCCAGCTACTCAGGAGGCTGAGGCAAGAGAATTGCTTGAACCCGGGAGGTGGAGGTTGCAGTGAGCCGTGATCACACCACTGCACTCCAGCCTGGGTGACAGAGTGAGACTCCGTCTTAAAAAAAAAAAAAGGAATGAAATTATTCTTATTTTCATAGTACCATTTCAGTGCTTTTTGATTGAGGGCATTCAGTAGCAGCTGCAAGTAAAGAGGAGCGTTTTAACATCCAGTGACTCCTATTGGGTTTCTGTTTTGTTTCAGGCTTTGTGGTGACCCAGCTGGTGACTTCCTGTGGTTCTGATGGGCACTCTATGGCCCTAACTGAAAGTGGTGAGGTCTTTAGCTGGGGAGATGGTGACTATGGTAAACTTGGCCATGGGAACAGCGACAGGCAGCGGCGGCCCAGGCAGATCGAGGCCTTACAAGGAGAAGAAGTGGTGCAGGTCAGGCAGGAAATGGATAAGTTTGCCTTTCATTGTAAATATACTAGTTATTGAATAGGTTTCTTAAAATTAGGTAACAGAAAATATAGTAAAAATACGTTACACTGTCATTATAAGAGATCCATTGGTTTTGGATGTTCAGATTCATTCTTGAGCTTGTCAGAAGTTTGAATGGGCTTTGGTGTTAGCATTGGTCTTGTTAATATGGGTTAGAATGGTCTTTTTCATGAGCCAACTGGTTGGCCCAGACTGAGGTGCTGCAGGCCCTTGGAAGGAATATTGTGTGGTTTAACTTCTGCCACACATTTCTTAATACACAGATAAGTGGAAAACTTTGCTTTTAACCTATTATTTTTGTTACAAAAGCTAAGTTCATTTGCATTTTCTGGAAAATAGTGTTCTAAAATAATACTGTAAAATGGCATAGCACCTTATAATTTACAAACGATTTCCCCATTTATTATCTCATTTAGTGTAGGTCATCTGTACACAGCTGAAGAGTAGCAGTAGTTATTCCAGGGTATGCTGTTCAGCTTGGGCTTCCTGAGACTGTTGAGACAGATCAGACTTGGGAGAGCAGGAGAGCAACTTGGGCAGATCAGTGTACCAGTTGACCGGATGCAGTGGCTTATGCCTGTAATCCTAACACTTTGGGAGTACAACACAAGAGGATTGCTTGAGGCCAGGAGTTTGAGACCAGCCTAAACAACATAGCAAGGCCCTGTCTCTACAAAAAAATAAAAATAGAAATAAATAGCCAGACGTGGTAGCACATGCCTGTAGTCCCAGCTACTTGGGAGGCTGAGGTGGGAGGATTGCTTGAGCCCAGGAGTTCAGGGCTGCAGTGAGCTGTGATCACACCACTGCACTCCAGCCTAGGTGACAGAGTAAGACACTGTCTCTTTAAAATTAAAATTTTTAAAAAAATTTTTTTAAAAAGCGTTGGGCTTTGAAGATTCAGTTTTCAGTGAAGTTTATGTAAAGTTTATTGCTACATTAATACCAAAAATGGCAGATCTACGTTTTTCTTAGTTTCCCTTCTTAAAAGTTTTTTTTTTCTCCTTGGTTCTGTCTTAGATGTCTTGTGGCTTCAAGCACTCAGCAGTGGTCACTTCAGATGGCAAACTGTTTACCTTTGGGAATGGTGACTATGGTCGTCTGGGTCTTGGAAATACCTCCAACAAAAAACTTCCAGAGAGAGTGACTGCACTGGAGGGATATCAGATTGGACAGGCATGGAATAAATCAAGATATTCTAGCTGATCATTGTTTCTCAGTTCTTCTGTGTTCACTTAGATACCCTCAGGAAGATCAGGATCACCAGTTGTACCTAACCTCATGTACATTTTGTTATGGTCTAATTGATAAGTTTAACTGTTTCCCAATGTGAAATTCATGTTTTAAGTCAATTTAAGTTTGTTTGTATGACAAACCAACAAATGTAACCCTTATTTCAGGATGTGAATATTTTTAAACCCCCCTTCATAACATACTAATACCACTTGCTATAAAACCCTTAAAAAATACAGGTACTAATAGCTCCTGTCTGGTAGCCTTGAGTTGAATGGCTGAATTGCAACATCACTGGTAGCTACTGCTCCTAAGTAGTAATTATCTCTGTCTTGTATACATCAAGAGTGTCCTTTAACAAGGAAATATTTTTGGCTTTTTCTACATCATTCCTTAGATACTTTTTGATATGAATGAGTATTTTTGAGTTAGGTATACTTTCCCCCTATCGTTCGTACTGATTATGGTTTAGCCACAGACATTTGAAGGATTTCACTTTGAAGAAAAAAGTTATATATGGACATTAAGAATTATTTCTTGTTGACTTATTTTGGTTAACATTTGTAGTATGCTCTGAAACCATTGTAGGTATTTGGAAACATAGCCACGTTTGTCACTGAAGTAGAGAAAAAGGGTCCCAGAAACGGGGGAGTGTGTTTTAGGTCTTGTGATTTGCCTTACTGAGTACTGTTATTTCCTCAGGTGGCCTGTGGATTAAACCACACTTTGGCAGTGTCAGCAGATGGTTCCATGGTGTGGGCTTTCGGAGATGGAGACTATGGAAAACTAGGCTTAGGAAATTCCACTGCAAAATCTTCACCTCAGGTCAGTACTGCCTTGAATCTAGGTTTTCAGACAACATAAATAGTTTTCATCTATGTCAGTAGTTATTTTTATTTGGAAATAATTTACCTTTAGTACTTTTGGTAATTCATAATGAAGTTTAGAAGCTTCTGTTGTGCATTCTTGAATGCCCACATGCTAGGTCTTGATTTTAAATAAGCTATTAATCCAGATAAACTGGATTTAAAATTCTGCAAGGATAAGCTTCTGTCTCCCTAAACGGGTTTCACACTGTAGGACCTCTGATGTAGAGAAAAAATAATTAGAAACATATCTCCAGGGTGTCATGGAAGGAACTATGAGTAATCCTTTGTAACCCTCTGCATGCAGCTGCCATTTTTGCTTATTATTACCACTGAAGTACACAGGTACACATCTCCTTTTAAAAAACAATACAAAGGAAATCTGAGTCCATAAAGAAAGAAATTAGAAGCTGTTATTCACACTATAGAAGATTTCTTGACTCCACAGAAGACTTTCTATATGATTGTTTTATGTGGGTTTTCCTGACACATTTCACAAGCAGTGTGGTTTACAAAGCTTCAGCTTATATTCGGATTCACCACCATTTATAGTCTGTGACATCCTGATAGCTGTCTAGTGAATATTCAGTTAGGTATGCAGAGAGGCAGGAAAACCCACTCTGGAGAACATATACAGCAGTTATTGTCACCCATGAAAGCTGAAATGTTAAACTAAAATGGTCTTCTAGTGTTCTTTAAAAGGTCCTGGAAGGTTTAAAAGGTTCTTTAAAATTCCCTGTGGTCTCTATTACCCAGAGGAATGCTTCTACTTCACATAAGGCCCTGGAGACTTTAGTCAAACTGCCCCTGCCTCTGCACACTCCCTCCCCCAAATTCAGTTAGTTTGCAGAGCAGTAGGAGAAAATAACATTTCAGGTTTGCATTTGGGTCGAATAGGTAAGTGACAATTAGTATTTTTGTTGGGAGATAGTTCTTGATACATGCCATTCGGCAAATTCAAGAGTGATTTTTTTTCTTCTTCTTAAAGTTGTGTGCCTTACACTTTTGTTTTGCAGAAAATTGATGTCCTTTGTGGAATTGGAATAAAAAAGGTTGCTTGTGGAACTCAGTTTTCCGTTGCTTTGACCAAAGATGGTCATGTGTATACCTTTGGTCAAGGTAAGACATTTTTCAGCTTATTTGCTTGGGTACACATCGTTATAAACATTGGCCTTCCAGTGTTATAGAATGTGTTCTAAATTGAGTCCTTTTTTTGTTCTAGGTGGTGAGTAGTCACTATGACCTTCTTTCACTAGATAATTTTCCACTCCTCTTTCATGTACTTTATTATAAAGACAGACTCCCCTCTCCATTAAGACCCCTTATGCCAGAGCCTGCACTCTTGCTAGAAGAGTCCCTGCCAAGGGCCATCCCCTCTTCTTTTCTACTGCCCTTGACATGCTGCCACAAATACTGCCTTGACCACCAGAGCTCCTCTGTGTCCTGCCTCATTGTTCATCCCTTCTAGGGATTGGGGCTGCAGATCTTAGGAACTGGAGGAATTCATAGGCACTCTGGGTTCAAATCTTGAGTCGGTTCATAAGCCTGGCATTCATAGTGGGACTGAGATTCTTGGCAAGGGTCGTTTTTGAGGGATATGTGAGACAGGTGTGAGGAAGAGGAATTAAACCATGACTGAAGTTTCTAGTTGTGGGAGAACATCGATGTCTCTGACTGAGGACATGAGCTGTTTTGTGGGGAAGGGTAAGGAGCTTAGTTTTAGTTATGTTGAATGGACCCATTTGCCCTAAATAAATGTGGGGAAATGTCCACTTAGGCTATTGAGAATTTAGATCTGGAACTGAACTCCAGAAGGATTGGTTATGGAGATGTAGGTTTAGGACATTAGCTGCATAATGGTAGTAGTTAAATCCTTATTCGTATCATCTAAAAAACTCAGAATGAGAGTATAGAATGAGAAAAGAAGAAAATAGAGCTCTGGGGCATTTGATGTAAAGGGCAGGTGGGCACAGGAATAAGACTTGCGAGGGCCGGGTGCCGTGGTTGACACCTGTAATCCCAGTACTTTAGGATGCCGAGGCGGGTGGATCACCTAAGGTCAAGAGTTCGAGACCAGCCTGGCCAACATGGCGAAACGCTGTCTCTACTAAAAATACAAAAATTAGCTGAGCATGATGGCAGGCGCCTATAATCCCAGCTACTCGGGAGGCTGAGGCAGGGAGAATTGTTTGAAGCCAGAAGGCAGAGGTTGCAGTGAGCTGAAATTGTGCCATTGCACTCCAGCCTGGGCAACAAGAGCGAAACTTCATCTCAAAAAAAAAAAAAACAACAAAGATTAAAAAGAAGAATTGGGAGAGCTGGCTTTGAAAGGAGTGGGGAGGTTACTGGTGAGCCAGTAACCTCACAGTGCAGTCTCTGAGAGGCAGGAAAAGCTGAGGCCACATTATTAGAAGGTTGCATGATGTTCCCATGGGCTGGAGCCTGAAAAGAAGCCAGTGCAGTAGGCAATTAGGAGCTGACTCATGGCTTTTGAGAGTAGAATTTCAGTGCAGTGGAGAGAGTGGAAGTTAGGCCACAGAAGGTAGGCAAGCCAAGTGGACCTAGCAGGCTTTGTGCATCAGGAGCTGGCTAGCACCCTCTAGAAGTCTGGCAAGGTAAGGGCAGAGGTTGGTTGGAAGTTAGAGGACAAGTTGAATGATCTCTCATTTTAGAATATAAGAAACTTAAAATTACCCAGGCATGGTGGCATGTGCCTGTGGTCCGAGCTACTCAGGAGGCTGAGGTGAGGTTGAGGCTACAGTGAGCCAAGATCGCACCACTGCTGTGTACTCCAGTCTGGGCAACAGAGTGAGACCCTGTCTCAAAAAAGAACTTAAGAAACTTGAGAGCCTGAACTGTGTCAGTCAGACCCTGTCTTTTCAAAGATGTGGATATTGGAGAAGCCTCTTATTTTGAAACAAGTTACCAATTTTAGATATAACTTTAAAAAAAAAATTTTATGAATAAAGAGCCTGTGATGTTTTGCAGAGAAACAGCTTCACACTTTTTATTTATTCAGAACCTGGTGTACCTTTCCGGAATAGCAGCTTTAGCCTCAGTTGAGTTTTATGTGTCATTGCCATTCCACCATAAGAAGCTAAATGACTGATCAGAAAATATAAAAGCACTGTGGTGTGTGGTGCATAACATTTCCACATGTTTTTGTTTTGTTTTTTCAGATCGCCTGATAGGCTTGCCAGAGGGGCGTGCTCGCAATCACAATCGACCGCAACAAATCCCTGTCCTGGCTGGAATGATCATTGAAGATGTGGCAGTTGGAGCTGAACACACACTTGCTTTGGCATCAAATGGAGATGTGTATGCCTGGGGGAGCAATTCAGAAGGGCAGGTAAATATTTATATTGCTTGCTGCTGTCTCATATTCTAGAAATCTCACAGTGTTCCTCAGCTGGGGAAAGAGATAGGCTAGGAAATTCATAGTCTACTAAAATACTCCAAGCACATCACTTTGCCATGGGACTGATTATTTTGTAAGTCTAGTTATGTCTTTCTCTCTCGACTGTGGCCAAAGAAGTGTTATACCATGGTTTAAAGCAATTCTGGCAGTACAGCAAAGTGATTAAGGGGATTAACTGAGTATATATGTGTGTGTCCTCACACATTGTTAAGTGCCTGACATGTAGTAAGCTGCAGTATGTAAGGATTTGCTACTGTCAACATTATCATCATTACTACAGCAAGATGTGAGGTTAGGTCCTGGGAATATCAGTTGATCTGGAAAAAGGAATGAAACAATAATATTTTTATATTTTATAATATGATGGTATACAAAGTATCTTTAGGTTTATGCAGGAGTCTTGTCATCTGCATTATTTATAGGATTAAACTGAGCCTTTGAGATATTGATAAGAGACTCAAAAGGTGGATGTGTTCACCCTCCTCTATTTTTGAAGTAGGGCGAGACCTTGGTGTGAGATGTCTGAGGTGCTGTGATGGTGACTTTGAGCTCCATATGCAGAGCCACCTCCCCTTCCTCCATAAATCCTCTCTGGGTCGGCTTCCCCTAGTGCCAGGGACCCTTAAGTTCAAGATCTGGCATTATTCATAGTAGCCTCAGTTTGGCTTCTGTGGTTTCCTCATCCCTATATTAACAGACAAGGAAACCGCTCATCATTGTAGTTGCAGTCTTACTGAGAGGAGAGTTAACTTTGAAGGCCCCTTTGGGAGTTTCCTGGCAGTAGCTTGACATGATACTTCCTAATGATGTTGATTTGCTTAGCTGCTGAAACACTGGCTCTCCCAGTCAGACCCTAAGTATAGAGATTTGGAGATTAGAATTTGCTTCCATATATGTTTTTATATATGTTTATGTATCGTTACACAGAAATCAGTGTGTTTTAAATAAAAGCACCATACATCATTCTGTTATTACTTAACTTTCCAAGAATTCATTTCCTTTCCATAAGTGGAATCCAGCGATGTGTTTAATCATTAGGACTCATCTGCTAGATTTGGAATGTCCTTATTGCAGGTTAGTTTTTAGCAGTCTGAACTGTGAGGACTGTTATGATAGAGAAAATCAGAACTTATTTTATTACTGGGGGCTGGGTGTGGTGGCTCACACCTGTAATCCCAGCACTTTGGGAGGCCGAGGCAGGTGGATCACAAGGTCAGGAGTTCAAGACCAACCTGGCCGAGATGGTGAATGCCCATCTCTACTAAAAACTAAAAAATTAGCCGGGTGTGGTGGTGGGAGCCTGTAATCCCAGCTACTTGGGAGGCTGAGGCAGAAAATTGCTTGAACCGGGGAGGCAGAGGTTGCAGTGAGCTGAGATTGCGCCACTGCACTCTAACCTAGGTGACAGAGCAAGACTCCATCTCAAAAAAAAAAAAAAAAAAAAAAGAATGTATTTTATTGATGCTGATGCATGGTACAGTTATTAACTTACTTATATCTGCCACTTTCTAAGAAAAATTTCATATTGACTTCCTCTTTTCCTCTTTCTAATTGAATCTCTGTATATTTATGATTTATGCCCAGCTCGGTCTAGGCCACACCAACCACGTTCGAGAACCAACCCTGGTAACAGGTCTGCAAGGGAAAAATGTTCGGCAGATCTCGGCCGGCCGTTGCCACAGTGCTGCGTGGACAGCACCACCTGTCCCACCAAGAGCACCAGGTGAGGAAGGAAATCTTTACGCTCTTGCAGCTTCTCTTTCAGCAGTACCCCATGGCACTGTCTGCTTGCCAGTTCCAAACTGTATCCAGCATCGTTGTGAAACCATCAAGCCTTCTGCCACACAAAGCATTATTTGTGCTACCAGCACTGGAAGTGTTTTCATAGCAGGCATTTGTCCTGCTGACATCAGTATGAACCAGGTCCTCTCTGCACCCCCCAAAAGAGAATACATATTACTTATGCAAGCAAAAATTTATAATTTTAGCAGCAACTAAGTTCTTTTTTTTTTTTTTTGAGGTGGAGTCTCGCTCTGTCACCTAGGCTGGAGTACAGTGGTGTGATCTCAGCTCACTGCAACCTCCGCCTCCCAGGTTCAAGTGATTCTCCTGCCTCAGCCTCCCAAGTAGTTGGGACTACAGGCGTGCACTACCATTCCTGGCTAATTTTTGTATTTTTAGTAGAAACGGGGTTTCGCCATGTTGGCCAGTCTGGTCTCAAATTCCTGAACTCCAGTGATCCGCCCGCCTCAGCCTCCCAAAGTGTTGGGATTACAGGCATGAGTCACTACACCTGGCCAGTATTTTTAATATATAAAAGAAATGACAAATTATAGCTTTCTTTTTTTTTTTTTTTTTTTTTGAGACGGAGTCTCGCGCTGTGTCACCCAGGCTGGAGTGCAGTGGCGCGATCTCGGCTCACTGCAAGCTCCGCCTCCCGGGTTCAGGCCATTCTCCTGCCTCAGCCTCCGAGTAGCTGGGACTACAGGCGCCCGCCACCACGCCCGGCTAGTTTTTTTTGTATTTTTAGTAGAGACGGGGTTTCACCATGTTAGCCAGGATGGTCTCGATCTGCTGACCTCGTGATCCGCCCGCCTCGGCCTCCCAAAGTGCTGGGATTACAGGCTTGAGCCACCGCGCCCGGCCAGAAATGACAAATTATAGCTTTCTAAGGCCCACTGTTAGAAATAAAGATTAAAAGCCCTGAGACCATTTGTCAAATTCCTCACCTTAGTTAACCATTAGAAACACGATGCCTGTGCATTGGCACAGCAGTCACCTTGCTGCCATTTTATTCTTATGTTTAGCGAGACTGGTGGGCTACTTCTAGCTTTTTGTTGTTTGTTTTATTTTTAATTTATTGTGAAATTTTTGTATAGCTACACAAAGATTTAAATAAAACTGTAATACATACTTGTGTGCTCAACACCCAACTGTGGGCCCTTTCTGATTTGATCTATCTTCCATTCATTTCAGATGTAGCTATTACCTTAATGTTGTGACATTTGTCGTTCTTACACATTTCTTCATATTTGGGCGTTTCTTTTTTTTTTTTTTTTTCCCGAGACAGAGTCTCACTCTGTTGCCCAGGCTGGAGTGTAATGGCGCAATGTCGGCTCACTGCAACCTCTGCCTCCCAGGTTCAAGCAGTTCTCCTGCCTCAGCCTCCCAAGTAGCTGGGATTACAGGCATGCACCACCACGCCCAACTAATTTTCATATTTTTGGTAGAGATGGTGTTTCGCCATATTGGCCAGGCTGGTCTTGAACTCCTGACCTCAAGTGATCCACCCACCTCGGCCTCCCAAAGTGCTGGGATTACAGGTGTGAGCCACAGTGTCCAGCCATTGGACAAGGCCCTCAAACCTTGTTTTTCTACCATCTTCTGGTGTCTAAGGCACAAGAATTTCCCTGAAGCAAAGTTGTGCCTAAGAGCTCAGCATTCTCTTCCGGTTTTGCTAACCCCTCTATTTCTTAGGGGGTCCTAAAGTTCCCCATAGGGATTTTTTTTCTTAGATATCTAAGAGAGAAAAGTGGGAATTCCAGGTAGATTCCAAACAAGCAGGAAATGGTTTCTATTAATGGAATCTAGAATGAGCAGAGCTGCCTATGCACTGACAATTTCAGGTACTCAGTGGCTTCAGAGGGATTTCACTTCCACTTCAGGGCAGAAGTTATCCAGTGTGACAGGTAAAGGTTCAAGCTCTGGGGCCACCTTGCTGGGGCTGAATCCCAGCTCCTCCACATGTGATCTGAGTGACTTTGAGACTCAGTGTTTTGTCTGTAAAATGAGGATAATAATAACTAACCCACTGCAAAGAGCTATAGAAGTAAGTGGACCCATTCATGTAAAGCTCTTAGAATAGTGCCAGGCACATAGAAGGGACTCAGTAAATGTTAGTTTTTACTAGGAACAAGCATAATACCTCTGGGAATTGCACTGTACCAGTCTTTATTTACAGGAAACTCAAGGGAGTTTGTATCTTGTTTTTACTCTGTGTTTTTGTGGGAGGGTAGCTGTGGATGCAGGCCTTGTAGTCTTTGCTTCTTACAGAACTCTTATTCTTATAGTAAAAGCCTTCATGAATCATGCACCTGTATGTTTCTGTCATTAATACTTTGTGTCAGATCCCTAGCAAATATGGAGTTGGCTCTGCTAAGTTTCCCATTTCCATTTTCCAGAACTGCCTACCTCCTCGTCCTTGCCCACATTTGTGGTATTACGAAGATGGCAATTATTAAATAATGAAAGGAAAAACTTGGCTTTATTTACTTATTTTTGTGAAGGAACTGCCTAAGTTCTATTGTTAAATAAATAGGAAATGAAAAGAGAAAATACCAGGTTTCATTTCCATAATGATAAAGACATTTTATTTTATTTTTTTCTCCGCCCCCTGATAAAGACATTTTAAAAACCAACACAAATGCACACAGAAAACTAAGATGAATCGATGGATAGAGGTTGGAATGGGTGTCCATGAGCTTCTCTATATGCTTGAAATTTTTCAAAATGTGGAAAGTGAAAGCAATGCTGTTTCCTTCACAAGTGCCCATTTGCTTTCTGGACAGGTGTGTCAGTACCTCTGCAGCTGGGCCTGCCTGACACACTGCCCCCCCAGTACGGGGCGCTGAGAGAAGTCAGCATTCACACGGTGCGGGCCAGGCTCCGGCTGCTTTACCACTTCTCTGACCTCATGTACTCGTCCTGGAGACTGCTGAACCTTAGCCCCAACAACCAGGTAACAGACTGGCGTGGTAAGCCGCCAGGCACAGACTGGCGTGGTAAGCAGTGCCCATGACATGCTCACCAGGCCCCAGGGCTTTTCCCTCTGCCTTTGGAAAATGCTTTCATGGCTAATAAGATAACAATTCTATTCCCATTTTATTGCTGTGTTAGGGACAGTCTAGAGTTTGGTCATGATGCTGCTAGACACAGAGTGGTCTTCCTTCTGTGTTTTGGTTTGTTCAAAAATCGAGTAGAATGGCTAAGCATACCATTTCTTTTTTTGAGATGGAGTCTCGCTCTGTCGCCCAGGTTGGAGTGCAGTGGCACAATCTCGGCTCACTGCAACCTCTGCCTCTCAGGTTCAAGCAATTCTCCTGCCTCGGCCTCCTGAGTAGCTGGAATTACAGGCCTGCGCCACCATGCCTGGCTAATTTTTGTATTTTTAGTAGAGACGAGGTTTCAGCCTATTAGTCAGGCTGGTCTCGAACTCCTGACTTTAAATGATCCCCCCACCTCCACCTCTCAAATTGCTGGGATTACAGGTGTGAGCCACCGCACTCAGCCACGAAGCGTGCCATTTCTGCAAAGTCTAGAATATGATTTTAAAATGTAAGCACACAAAGCTATTAGAACCACAGTCAGGGTTGTTACATAAATGAATCTGAGAAGTTTCAGATACTTTTTTCTCTTCTTACAAATTAGCATTCTGGGTCCTGGGGAAAGGGAGGTCAGGGAAATAAAGTAAATATTGCTGATTTGTCTCTTTATGGACTAGTCTAGTAACAAAGTGGCTAGCTATCGTGTGTGCGTGCGCGCGCGCGTGTGTGTGTGTGTGTGTGTGATTTGACAAATAGGTAGCCAGGCAGCAGAGTCCTGTGCAGCACTAAACAGAGTGTTAGCACACTGTAATTCGTGGGAGAAATGTTTATAGTGTAAAGTGAATTGAGAAAGGCAGCTCAAAATGATAACAGTGTGAGAAACGTTGTGTATACATACACAGAAAAGAACTGGAAGGAAATAGATGAAATTACCAATGGGGCATCTCTATATGGTAGGATTTGGAATCACTTAATTTGTGTATACATGTGTGTATCCTTCTCTGTATTTTCTAAGGTTTTTAAAAATAGTAATTATATATTTTATCAGAAAAAAAAATTTTAAAGGTTACTAATAGTTACTAATCCTGAGTTTATGCTCTTAAAGTGCATTTTTAAAAGAATGTATGTTCTGTTTTTCAATTTTTAAAATAATATTGAGACAGGGTCTCACTGTGTGCCCAGGCTGGAGTGCAGTAGTGTGATCTCAGCTCACTGCAGCCTCAACCTCCTTGGACTCAGGTGATCCACCCACCTCAGCCTCCCAAGTAGCTGGGAGTACAGGCACATGCCACCATGCTCAGCTAATTTTTATGTTTTTGTAGAGATGGGTTTTGCCATGTTGCCCAGGCTAGTCTTGAACTCCTGGGCTCAAGTGATCCGCCCACCATAGCCTCCCGAAGTGGTGGGACTACAGGCATGAGCCGCTGCACCCAGCCAAAATAATGTATGTTCTACAAGTGAAAATTGTTATTTCTTTTAAGCCTAGATTATACCATTTCTGATACCCGTACCTTCTGTTACAGAACAGCACATCCCATTATAATGCTGGAACTTGGGGCATTGTACAGGGACAACTTCGGCCTTTGTTAGCCCCAAGAGTCTACACTCTGCCAATGGTGCGCTCCATAGGAAAAACCATGGTTCAAGGCAAAAACTATGGACCTCAGATAACTGTAAAGAGAATATCAACCAGGTTAGCATATGTATGTATGTTTCACTAACGAGTGGGATTTTTTCAGATGGATGTTATTACTAATTTCTGGGAATCTTAGTTTACTCACTTCTAAGGCAGGGTAGATAGTAATAGTACTTATATTAGTACCCAGTGTGGTTACAGTGGGCCTAGCACAGTGTTTGGCTGTTAAACTAGCTTTTTCACTCACTGATGGGAAGATGTCATGTGATTTTGGGGAAACTGGTAAGAGTTGTATTTCATTGCTTTCTCTCTTTCTTTTAAAGAGGACGGAAGTGTAAGCCCATTTTTGTCCAAATAGCGAGACAAGTAGTTAAGCTGAATGCATCAGACCTCCGTCTGCCTTCCCGAGCGTGGAAGGTTAAGCTGGTTGGAGAAGGGGCTGATGATGCTGGAGGAGTGTTTGATGACACCATCACAGAGATGTGCCAGGTATATTCCTGCAGTGTCCCCTGCTGAGTTACCTAGTCTGCTAGTGGCCATTTTGCTGTTTCCAGTGATCACTCTGCCAGGCTTGTTTTCATAAATGTAGCAAGGATGCATTTGTGAGCCTCATATAAAGTCATGCTGTTAGTGATACGTAGGCAAATTAGAGCAACAGTTTTTGAAATGCTTTGTCAAGATACCTTACTACATAAATATCAGTTCTTAGGCATCTACCAGTGACTCACCATCTGTTGTGTTACAATATTGGCAGAACAAACAGCAATGGCATATATGTACATTTACGTAACAGACAAATCCAGGAGCACCCATGTGCTCTGATTTATTCTGGTGCTTTTAGAACAAAGTAGAACTGCCAGATTCCAGGGGAGTTAGAAAAATAAATGTTAAGAACTGGTCTTAAAATTAGACCAGTTCTAATTTTAAGATCTGCATTGGCAGCTTTGCTTCCAGATCAGCTCTGTCCTTTCCAGCATTGCCTAGTATCAGGATTTTTCCAGTAAACCCTGTGACTAAAATAATGCTTGACTATCATTATTTTTTTTTTTTTTTTTTTTTTTTTTGAGACGGAGTCTCGCTGTGTCTCCCAGGCTGGAGTGCAGTGGCGTGGTCTCGGCTCACTGCAAGCTCCGCCTCCCGGGTTCACGCCATTCTCCCGCCTCAGCCTCCCAAGTAGCTGAGACTACAGGCGCCCACCACCACGCCCGGCTAGTTTTTTGTATTTTTAGTAGAGACGGGGTTTCACCATGTTAGCCAGGATAGTCTCGATCTCCTGACCTCGTGATCCACCCGCCTCGGCCTCCCAAAGTGCTGGGATTACAGGCTTGAGCCACCGCGCCCGGCCGGACTATCATTATTGAATCTATTTGAAACATCACTACACTCTTTTCATAGCAACCACTACTCCTGCCCTGGATTGACTTTCTCATTCCTTTTGGTTCTTCATACATGAGTGCTTTCCATAAGGGGGATTTCCTAATCTCATTTTAAATTGAAACCACGAAAATGAAGTATGAAATCATCAGTTGTCACACGGCATTATAAATTCCTCAAAATACGCTCAAAAAGAGTATGATCTGTAATTGGTTTGTTCTCTTCATGCATTTGATTGTCATTTCTCAAAAAATTTTTTCTTTCTTCTACAGGAACTTGAAACTGGTATTGTTGACCTTCTTATACCCTCTCCCAATGCCACTGCAGAAGTGGGTTACAATAGGGACAGGTATGCAGTCAGCAATGTTCATTATATGTCTAAAATAATAATAATAGCTCACGTTTATTGAGTACTTACTATGTACCAGGCACTGTTTTAAGTGCTTTACACCTATTATCCCCTTCAGTCCTCATTATAACCCTAAGGAGTAAATATTATTGTTATCCTCTTGTCAAAGATGAGGAAACAGGCCAGGCGCAGTGGCCAACGCCTGTAATCCGAGCACTTTGGGAGGCCGAGGCAGGTGGATCACCTGATGTCAGGAGTTTAAGACCAGCCTGGCCAACATGGTGAAACCCCGTCTCTATAAAAAATATAAAAATTAGCTGGGCATGGTGGCACATGCCTGTAATCCCAGCTACTTGGGAGGCTGAGGCAGGAGAATCACTTGATTTGAACCCAGGAAGTGGAGGCTGCAGGGAGCTGAGATCGTGCCACTGCACTCTGGCCTGGGCAACAGAGCGAGACCCCATCTCAAAAAAAAAAAGGGAAACAGGCGCATCCTTCAAGACTTGGTATTTATTGAGACCAAATCAATGATAACATAGAGGGGGAGAGGAAGCTCAGACTTGATCATGAAACCTGATTTATGTTTCTGAAGGCCCACATGGCCTCCCCATAATGAATCTTCTACACCAAAATTTGTTTAAAAGTTTTATTATGCTAGCAAGTCACAAAAGTTAGTATTTGCAATTACATATTATCTTTATATTTGCAAAATTTTGAATTTTGGATCCTGTTTCATGGACTTGTAAATTAAAAACAGAATGATTTTAGAAAACAGGGCATTCTGGAGCAGGTAGCTTAAGATCCTTACATAGTTCTTCTAAAAATAGTTCAGAATACAGTCCATGTGCTGTGTGAAACAGTAACTACATGTGGTCCACATGTGGCTTTTGAGAACTCAACATGTGATTAGGGAAGCTGAAGAACTGAATTTTTAGTTTTATTTAATTACTTTAGCCTCATGTGGTTAGTGGATGCCATATTGAACAGTACAGGTATAGACTAACGCTATAGCTGTCGTTGCTAACTTATTTCTAACAGAAATGAGGAAAATACTGTTTGAAATATTCCCTTTAATTTTGCAGGTTCCTTTTTAACCCTTCTGCCTGCCTCGATGAACACTTAATGCAGTTTAAGTTTTTAGGAATTTTAATGGGGGTTGCCATTCGCACAAAGAAGCCTCTGGACCTTCACTTGGCCCCTCTGGTGTGGAAGCAGCTGTGCTGTGTCCCACTCACCTTAGAGGACCTGGAGGAGGTGGATCTGCTCTACGTGCAGACTCTCAACAGCATTCTTCACATTGAAGACAGTGGGATTACCGAGGAGAGTTTC
Organism: Theropithecus gelada; assembly: GCF_003255815.1. NCBI lineage: Eukaryota > Metazoa > Chordata > Mammalia > Primates > Cercopithecidae > Theropithecus > Theropithecus gelada. The sequence goes on along the minus strand of NC_037674.1, from coordinate 38,957,380 downwards.
CATGAGGTAAATCCTGGCCAGTCTATGTTTCTACTGGTGTTGACTTCCTATATGCACAGACTAGAATTTTTCTGTGTAAAATTGAGATATAGTCTTCCACTTGCTGTCTGGCTGAACCATGCCATATGTATGCCATTGCTGCCCTTAGCAGCTCAACCCCAGCAGTTTAAACAGCTTCTGATAGATAGAGCAGGCTCCTGGCCTTAGCTGCTCCTTCCCCCTTAATTTTTTTCTGCCTGTTAGCGTGAAGAACCAAAGTGGAAAGGGAGGCCTGGGGTCACCAGAGTTCAACAGGCCTGGTTTGGGAACAGAGAGATTTGGTCCCATTTTTAACTACAGCTGGTTGAGTGATCACGTTGCTGCTGATCAAGTAGCCGGATCAGTCCTACCTGTCTTGTTTTCCTTGTTTTTATCCTTAAAAATTGTGAGTTTGTTATTGCTGTGCCATATTTGTATGTAAAATACTTTTTGCTGTCATTTCTACCTTGTAATAAAAATTCTTTTTTCTTCTGTTCCTAGATGATTCCTCTTGATTCTTTTGTTGGCCAAAGTGCTGATGGCAAAATGGTTCCTATAATCCCTGGCGGAAATAGTATCCCACTCACATTTTCCAATAGGAAGGAATATGTGGAGAGGGCCATTGAATATCGACTTCATGAGATGGACAGACAGGTAAGATGAAACTTAACAGGAGGTACACATGAATGCTTGGGTTTCTTTCCAAATGAGAGCTGACTGGTTATGCCAAAATCTGATATGTATTTACTGTGTTAATTCCTCTGTATGTATGTATGTATTTATATATCTTAATTTACTTATTTATTTTTGAGATAGCATCTCACTCTGTCGCCCAGGCTGGAGTGCAGTGGTGCAATCAGAGCTCACTGCAGCCTCTGCCTTCTGGATTCAAGTGATTCTCTGGCCTCAGCTTCCCCAGTAGCTGGGACTACAGGCACGTGCCATCACTCCTAGCTAATCTTTTTATTTTTTGGTAGAGACAGGGTTTTGCCATGTTAGCCAGGCTGGTCTCGAACTCCTGGCCTCGAGTGATCCACCTGCCTCAGCTTCCCAAAGTTGTTGGGATTATAGGCGTAAGCCACCACACTCAGTGATTCCTTTGTATTTATATTTCAAACCCTATTCAGAGACTTTTCAGGCCTTCTCCTTATCCAGTGCCTTAAATCGGTTCTGAACTGGTCTTTGGTTGGATTGAGACCGTTTTCATCTGGCATTCAGACCTTGCCTTCTTACTCCTCCTTAGTCCTGTTTGTCCTCATGTCTTACTGCTTCCCAGCTCAGCTGCTTACTGCTTACTGCTTCCCCCCACTCTAGTTGGGTTAGTCAGGGCCCACGTAAATGAACCCCCAAATGCTGGTCTTACGACCTCACATGCATTTCCCTTTCCCTCTCTTGCTGCTATTCTTTAAACCTCAGCTAAGAGGGCATCTCCTGCACACACAAGCTTTCCTCCAGGTCACCAACCTGTAGAGATCTTTTTCTTACTTTGAGGTTCATTGAAGTTCCTCAAGATATATCACGTACTTCTATGTTATGGTCTAAGAATTAGGCCCCAGAATTTAGGTCTTGTTTCCTCAGCTTGCAAGAAATTGAATGAAGAATGCATTTTCTATTTCATTTGAGTTACCTTGTTATGTGCTGACGGGTAGGTAAGCATTTAATAAATAATGGGAGTGTGAATGAGTGACCACAGAAGTAAATATCATGTCCAAAAATGGTTCTTTTGATAATACAATCATTAATAGCATTTCAACAATACTTTATTTGCAGAATATGTTGGGGTCTTCTCAAGTTCTGGACTCAGGCTGTGAAGCTATGGAAGTTTAATAATTTGAAGTATACATATTCCATACCCCTCACTCCCGGCTCCTTCTTAGACTTTGGCTTTGGGCCAAGTCCAGTCAGAAAAATGGTATCTTTAGCCTGATGAAGTTGGGTCTTGTCAGTGATGCTGTTTACACAGCCAGGGATTTGTTGTCTCCAGTTCATGAATATTTCTAATCCCCAGAGAATAAATAACTGACTAGAAATGTGTTGATAACCTCCTGCATGCCAGCCATGGTGCCAGGCACTCTTGCCTGCCATTTTTCCCATAGGTACTCTGTGAGGTTAGGATTACCAGCACTGTTTCACAGAAGAAAGCACTGAGTGCCCACGGCAGAGCCAAGACCCCAAACCAGGCTCCAAGATGGTGTCCAAGCTCTTCTGATGACCCTTCTTCTGAGGGTTGGATGGGCACTCCCTTTCCACAGCTGTGCTCTGCTCTGCTCTGGCTTTGTTCTGTTCTCAGTAACAAGCCCTTCTTCCTCTTTCACTTCTTCTTCATCTCTTAGAACTGTTTGTCCCAAAGCTGTCCTCAGTTGTCCCCCTGCCATCTCCAAGCAGCCAGTCCCGTACCTCAGCCTGATTTTTTTTCCAAACAGCTTTTGTTTGGTGTTCCACCAAGCATAACAGCTTGTTTGTTCGTTTTTGTTTTCGGTTGGCAGACTTTGGTGGGGTATTGACCTTTACAGTAGAGCCTGCCTTTACTGCCAATCTCTGATCCTTATGGGCCAACCTTAGTGCCAGTTTTTTATTTATTTTTTAAGAGAGGGTCTTGCTCTGTCACCCAGGCTGGAGTGCAGTGGCACAATGATAGCTCACTGCAGCCTTGAACTCTTGGGCTCAAAGGATCTCCCGCCTTAGCCTCCCAAGTAGCTGGGATGACAGGGCAAGCCATTGCACTTGGCCTAGTTTTTTTTTAATATAATAAATTTTATTATATATATTTAAGGTGTACAATACGATAATATAGTATATGCATATAGATAGTAAAAAGGTTATTATAGTGAAGCAAATTAACATATCCATCACCTCACGTAGTTACTCACTTCCTTAAGGTATGGTCCCTCTTCAGATTCTCAGACTTTTTACATGGTGGTAGATGGTTTTGAGTTGGCCAGGAGCAAAGAAGTATTTATGCAACCTTGAACAGTGGTGAGTCTGTGCGTAGGATATGCACTACTGTATAATCTTGGAGGAGACATTTTTCTAAACAAGCTGTCAAGGCAGCCCCTGGTTGCACCCCACTTGGCACTCCCCAACTTGCCTGTGCCCAGCACTATGATGCTAAGAGAACAGTGCAGTGTAGAATTACCCAGTCACACAGAATTTCATGTGGTTACTCATATATAGTTCTCATCAGAGCCAGTTGAGAGCAGCAATGTCTGCATTTTTCAGATGGAAAAATTAAGAGAGTTAATAATCGGTAGAGCTGGGAGTTAGAACCCAAGTCTCTTGACTAAATTTGTTGCCTTTTCTATTGCCTTCCTAAAGAAGGACTTCCCATTTTTACTTTCTTCTTTGTACTTTTCAGATTTTTTTTTACAATGAGCATAAATAATTTTTACAAAAAGGATATAACTATTTTCAAAAGACAAATATAAATTTAAAAAACAGTAGACAACTAGATGAGTCTCCCAAGAGCTTCTTACCTTTATGAGATGAAGTGTCCACACATGCATAGTTTGACAGCATATGGCCACATATGATTAGGAATGTGAGTGAGCGGGGCTGACATCAGGGAGGGCCCCAGTGGGCTGGGATTTTGTGGTAGAGGGAAGGCAGGCTCCTAAATTGGACTTGAAGTGGAACCAGGAGTATAAGAATCCCACAGCAGGGAGAGGCTCTAAGAAGGGTTGAGAGGGAGGGAGGGTGGGCCTTTTTGACTGACTCTCATAGAGCCTGGCGGTCTGAGAAACAAGTGGAGGGTCTGGGGAGCAGATGAGCAGGCAGCAGGAGGCGCCTAGCCCCACGGGGCCCATAGCAGATGCCAGGTTCCCGCACACTCATTGAATGAGCAACCTCTCCTGGGAGCAGGTGGCTGCAGTCCGAGAAGGGATGTCCTGGATTGTTCCTGTGCCACTGCTGTCCCTCCTCACTGCAAAACAGCTGGAGCAAATGGTGTGTGGGATGCCCGAGATCTCTGTGGAAGTCTTGAAGAAAGTGGTGCGGTACCGTGAGGTGGATGAGCAGCATCAGCTGGTGCAGTGGTTCTGGCATACGCTGGAAGAGTTCTCCAATGAAGAACGGGTGCTTTTCATGAGGTTTGTGTCGGGAAGATCTCGGCTACCAGCCAACACTGCTGACATTTCTCAGAGATTTCAAATCATGAAGGTTGATAGGGTAAGTAAGCTATTCTTTCTTTCTTTGTCATGTCTGCCTTATTGCTTCATTGTTGTTGAGACAGGGTCTCATTCTGTAGCCCAGGCTGGAGCACAGTGGCGTGATTTCAGCTCACTGCAACCTCCACTTCCTAGGTTCAAGCAGTTCTGCCTCAGCCTCCCGAATAGCTGGGACTACAAGTGCGCACCACCACGCCTGGCTAATATTTTTGTATATTTTGGCAGAGACAGGGTTTCACCATGTTGGCCAGGCTGGTCTTGAACTCCTGACCTCGGGAGATCTGCCCACCTCGGCCTCCCAAAGTACTGGGATTACAGGCCTGAGCCAACATGCCTGGCCCTCTGCCCCTTGTTGCTTTTATGTTGGGGAAACCAAACTATGACCTTCAAGTAGGCCTGCCGATTCATGCTTAATACTTGGAATTTCCATATTAATGAGAAAATCAAGCAATAAAATTTGTTTAGAAATATCATTTAGCTTCAGTGGGAAGAGTCCTAAGTGGATGTAGAGAGGATACTACAACCAGCAACCTTCCCTAAATCTTCCAGCATCTTCCTGAGTTAAAGCTGAACTTGGCACAGGGATCATCATACTGCCTGTTCGTGCGCTGAGCTATGACCTTGTTTGTTTTCATGAAGATATTAACCATTAACTGGTGGGTGTGTGCCCCAGAAGGAACCCAAAGATGCGGGGAGCAGCGATAACAGTCTGTGCCCGCTTGTGTGGCATGCATTGTGGGGCAGGCAGGGCTGCATCTCTGCCACCTAAAGGCCCCAGCTGCAGAGCCCCAGCCCAGCTGCCATTTTGACAGATGGCTTAGGAATAAGAGGGCTTAGAGTCTGATAAGCACACTGCTGCCAGAGTCATCTTTCTTAAGCACCCATCTGACCGTGTCATTCTCCTTCTTTTAGACCTTTCAGAGGCCCCCTATGTTGACTCCGAAATAAATGCCAATGACCTTGGCTGCCTTAAACACTTCCACAGTCTGGCCTCTGCCCCACTTTCTGATGTCACATCTTGATACTTCTCATTTTCTGGTCACAATGGGCTGCTTGCCTTTCTCCCCAGTAGACCAGGATGTTTTTAAAACTCTGTGCTTTTATGTAACCTGTTCCCTCTGCTTTAGTAAGTCCTCCTTCGCACCCCTTTCCTTCTATCTCTGGCAAGCACTTACTCATCCTATAAGCCCAATGCCAGTCAACTCCTCCAGGAACCCCTCCTAGATGCTTTCCAGGAGTGCCCCTACCATTGCTGAAGGCAGACCTAGCCAGACTCCTTCTCTCCACCTCCTGAACACTGGGTACAGCCCTCAAACCCAGAACTTACTGCATTCAGTTAGGAGTGCCTCTCCTCCCTCTGTCTCCACCCCCACTCTTCACAAGCCCCCTCTTCCATATGAGCTGGGCAATTCTCTGAGCAGGGCCCATGATGTTTGTTCAGAAAACAGTAAGGGAAGTGGGGCCTCTTCACACACAGGCCCTTCCTGCCAGTTTAAGTGTCTGGCTTTCTGGTGTTTTTCCAGTAGCTACTCTTGGAAGTTGCTGTAGCCAAAGCTACTCCTCCCTGTGCTGCCTCCTGAGGCAGCAGGCCGCTGCTCTGCTCCTGGGCTAGGCTTGCTGGAGAAGCCACGTGCAGGAAGGGTTATAAAAAGCCTTTCCATAAATTTTCTGCATGACTTGCCAAGAACTGTAAGTTGTAAATCTGTTTTCTTGCTTCAGAGAGAAGTAGGGAGGAGGAAATGGCTCCTTTCTATTCAGCTCTGGAAACAACCCTTGCCTTTTATCTGTCCTGGGCTACCCCTGCCGTTTTAGGAGGCCACAGGGTTGTCAGCCTCAGCAACTGACTACTGTGGTCATTTCCTCTGTGGCTTTTAGATCTTGTCTACAGTACTCACATTTAGGTCATCAGAGCCACCTAGTGGCACCTCCCTTCCTTGCTGCTTTCAGTTTTTCTGCGTTGAGCTCTATGTCATCCCTGGCTCTGGTGCATTTGGGCTACTGGGCCGTCCGCCTCCCCTAGCAGGACACGCGGCTCACCTAGGCGTGGGCTCTGTGGAGGAGGGCTGCTGTCAAGAGGATGTTGAGTGAGGGAAGACAGGTTCTTCTTCTTTTTTTTTTTTAAGCGAACCTTTTAAAAATGTATAAAAACAGTATAATGTCATTACTTTTATTACGAATTGTTTAGAAAATAGTTGTATTTGCAAGGAGGGATAAGGAACATATATAATCCTGTCTCTCCAGTAGTAGCTATTTTTACCTTTGTGAAATTCCTCGTAGTCTTTGCCTCAATTGTACAGTTTTTTACATGATGTATGTAGAATTTTTTTCTGCCTTTTTTTAACCTCCTAATGTATCCTGAACACCTGTTTTGCTGCCAGCCATAATTATAATTTTAAAGGATGCATCACCATCAGTTAAATGGACGGACTGGGGTTTAATTGACTGCCCTTCCTTATGTGAGCTGTGCGAGGCGGCCAGGATGCCGCAGAGGAGGCAGAATGCACATGAGGGAGAGGAGAAGGGGCAAAGAGGCTCCCAGAGCCGGCTGCGCCTCACAGTTGTTCTTTCCATTCTGCCTGCTCTGTTGGGGGATTCCTGCAGCTGGCTTCCAGTCTGTACCCTCTTGATGGATGGGTACGAACGACAGGTGCCTTCTTACTACACTCTCATCCTGTGCCAGGCGCTGTGTGTAGTGTATTCTCTCAAGCAATCCTGCCAGTCAGAGCTTCTCCTCGCTTTACATACACAGACACTGGAGGAGGTGAGGAGAGGAAGGAACATTTTCACCCAGAGCCTTGAGGGCCACGGAGCAGTAGGGCCTTGGCTCATTCTATCTGGCCCAGTCTCTGTGTCCACTTGACTTAACCATGTGGCCATGTTAATTCCATCTTGAAGGCAGGGAGAGGTCATGGGCAGCCCCACTCCCCCTTATGGCACTCTCATGTCCCCAGTCACAGCTCTGGGTCTCTCTCCACAGCCTTACGACAGTCTGCCTACCTCACAGACCTGCTTCTTCCAGCTGAGGCTGCCCCCGTACTCCAGCCAGCTGGTCATGGCCGAGCGCCTGCGCTATGCCATCAACAACTGCCGCTCGATCGACATGGACAACTACATGCTCTCAAGAAACGTGGACAACGCCGAGGGCTCCGACACTGACTACTGACCGCGCGGGTGCTCTCACCCTCCCTTCTGTCCCTCAATAATGCTCACTTCTGATTTGATGTTGATATACTTTTATGGTAACTACGTAGATGTTTTAGGAACATAAACCAACATTATAAACGGTGGCCACATTTAGTTATTCTAAATGTAACAAAGAAATTAGATGTTTTTATTTTTCTGTGATTGTACAAAAACAACAAAAACAAAGTGCTCTCAGTCAGGTTTTTCCCTCCATATTTTTGGTCACTTTTGATAAGTTTGCATGAAACCATTTTGGTGCATTTTTAGTTGGGAATGGTACCTTTTTGTAAACCCACCCAGTGAACATGAAATTGTACATTGTGTATAATTGTTCATTAGAAAGGACAGTTTTACATGAATATTCATATATTTATTTTGTTTTAATTTGAATTGCCTGTTCAGGGTTCCTTATGCAGAGAAATAAAGCAGATTCAGGAACTGGAGCGTGGCTGTTGGTATTGCTTCCTGCGGAGCTTCTGACTGGGGGCTACCATTGAGGCAGACATGAGCCCAGAACACAATGAGCTTCCAGGCTGGTCTTGCTCTCACGGCTTTTTGACCCATTCAGAAACATTCCTTTACATTGAGGGTGGGCTTTACTTGGAAATAACATAGCAGGGAACCATGTGGTTCTAGGAGACCCCTCTGGGTTGGAAGCCCCTATTTTCCATTGTTCTTCTGTCATCCTGGGTCTCTCTCACTTTGTTCCCTCAGCTGCTCCGCCCCTCTCAGTACCACCCGTCCTTCTCTGGACAGCCCCAGCTACCTAATGTGGAGGGCGACTCTACCAGACAAGGAGGAAGGGGACCACAGTAATGTCGTCTGGCCCTTCCTGTGAAGAACCTACAAAGACAAAATGAGCACGTGATGGAATTAAAGAACAGGGCAGTTTACAACATGTCTCTGTGGGGAGGGCAGCCAAGGGGAAGGTGTTACAGAAAGGCCAGCTACCGCTAACAGGCACTTAAGCATGTATCAATGAGTGAATGAGTGGGTAAATGTGTGAATTAGCGTGAGAACTGATGAGTGGCTTTCACATCCTTGAATGATGGAATTGTGCAGAGGGCTGGGGAAGGGGTTACATTCTTGGTGCTTAAACTCAGCCCGCCCCTGCGGGCCCTCAGTGCTGTGTGTGTGTTCAGCAGCATCAGGGTGAGCGTGTGTGAGCATGTGTTTCTGGGGGAAGGGGCCGTCTTGAGAGCAGCTGGGAGGGCTCTGGCTTCTTGGAGTGTGTGCAGGAAGACGGGCAGGCCCGTGGACAGCGTGTCTCCCTCACCTACAGCAAGTTCATGCCACAAGCTGCTTGCACTGTACTTCGTGGACAGGGTCTTTGCCAACAACGTGCTCAAATGACGTGCCAGCCAGCCAGCCCTCTGCAGGCAGTTATTTTTTTCCACAAGGAAGATAGAAGGTGTATATTTTCAAAGAGAAATAGAAAAATAAGGTTTTGCCAGCTAAGATAATGTGGTAAATGGATCTTTCCTAGTGAGGATATCTAAATATTTAGAATGGTGACATCTTTGTTTTATTGAAAAAAGGCTTCAGCTAGAATTGGGTCTCAGGGAGGGACTGCAGCTTTTGGGGGAACCCCCGGAGGTCTGGGTAAAGATGGGCCTTTAATACCGATCTAAGAGCGTAGTCAGTAGCATCGTCGAAGGGCTCTGGGCTTGAAGCCCTCCTGCTGGGGGTGGGAAGGTCCTGCCTGGGCCTCTGGACCAGGAGAGAATTTCTCTAAGAAAAGAAAGGCACCTGTGCTGCCAAGATCCTGGACGAAGCCAGGAGAGGCCTCTTAGGGTCTTCTGAGCCGCTTCCTACGTCCCTCTTGCTGAGGTGGGCTAAGGACATGCAGAGCAAAGGATATATCTGCAGTCTCTAAATTCAAAATAATGCCTCACCCTGTGCCGCTGCCACAGTTTGCTCTGGACTGAGGGGCAGGAGCACCCCCAGAAGACCGGCACTCATGGTTGCAGGTCCTGGGCTCAGGACTAACAGACAGCTGCTCAAGTTTGACCCTGTGAGGGGAATCTGCACAGTGCCATGGTTTTACAACGCACACTGTTTCTTTGCCAGAAACCTGTTATTTCCTCATTGTCTTGACTTTTTTCATTTTTGCTAGTTGCCCAGGCTGGTCTGGAACTCCTGGCCTCAAGCAGTCCTTCCACCTTGACCTCCCAAAGTGCTGGGATTATAGGCGTGAGCCACTGCGCCTGGCCTCTCTTGACTTTTTGAAAATTCTGGAAGAGGGGGAAGCACAAGTCTCTGATCTGAGGAGTTGAAGTGGGCCTGGTCAGGCGCTTCCCTTGGTTCTCTTTCAGCTCTTACAGAGGCTTAGGCAGTTGTTTGCTGGCCTCATTCACTTAACAAATACTTGGCAGTTTTTATGACCCTTAAGCAGTCTCAAGAAAACTTTGACCATCAGTTTTTAAAATTTAAGATTTCTGGCCAGGCGCGGTGGCTCACGCCTGTCATCGCAGCACTTTGGGAGGCCGAGATGGCCGGATCACAAGGTCAGGAGATCGAGACCATCCTGGCTAACACGGTGAAACCCCGTCTCTACTAAAAATACAAAAAATTAGCCGGGCAGGGTGGCGGGCGCCTGTAGTCCCAGCTACTCGGGAGACTGAGGCAGGAGAATGGTGTGAACCCGGGAGGCAGAGCTTGCAGTGAGCCAAGATCGCACCACTGCACTCCAGCCTGGGCAACAGAGCGAGACTCTGTCTCAAAAAACAAAATAAAATTTAAGATTTCTCCTGGCATCCTTCAAAGTACGGCTTTGTTCTGGGCCTCCTAGCTTTGTGGCCTTTGCCCAGGACTCCTGGCCGGATGAAGCCTACATCTGGTGAGTTTGGTTTTTAGCCTAAAGCAGATCTTGGGCATTGAATCCTAGAGCTGGAGGGAAAGTCTCTAAGGGGCCAGATGATCTCTGCCTCCATAAACCAGGAATCCAAGGTCAGGAGAGGGAAAGCTGGATCATAGGTGTGCCCTGGCTAGAACTGGGAGCCTTTGCGTCCTGTCAGCGTGCCGTGGTAGAGCCAGGGGGCTCAGTCACTTCCCCTCCAAACACTCATCCTGTGGAGAAACAGGCCAGTGTGTCCCTGCAAGACAAGCCTCAGAGCACCACCTCCTGCCAGCAGCCTGCTGCCTCCTGGGAGGGATCTGGAACCCTTGACCTAACAGCGTGTGGCCCTGGTCTCTCTGCCGGCACTGGGGCCCCTGTGCAGACCAGCAATGTGGTCACAGGTCAGCCTCCAGCCAGGGAGCAGTATCCTGCCCCAGTGGTGAGGTTCTTCCTGTTCTCTCCCACCACCTTATCCTGCATGTGACCATTCGTTGCCTTGGCCAAACCTTAGAAAGAGCATTCCAGGAGTTGAGGGAGAGGCTGTGAGGGCACAGAAAATCCCAAGCCATTTCTGGGTGGCTCAGGAATACAATCAGGCTCCCATCAGCCCTGGCTCACCCCTTCCCTGGAAATGCCTAGGGCTTCTTGACCTTTGCCTTTGCTGTGCCATGCCTGCCAATGGGAATATCCTCCTTACGGTTGGAACCTGTGGGAGCTGGGGTCAGCCCACAGGCCCAACTCAGAAGCTCCGACTGCCACAAAGGGTGCCTGGCTTGCTTCTTCCCAGTGCCTGGAATTTGTGCGTTGTACCAGGCACTCAGCTTTTCTAGCCCCCCAAGGATATGAGGATACCTCCCTCTATCCCTGTCTTCTAGGCACTGCACATTTAGACATAATCTCATAACAATGTCACAGAGAGGGTAATGGTCCCATTTTACAAATAAACTGAGGCTCAGAGATGTCATATCTTGTCAAAAGCTATGGATGGCAAAGCTTGGAGATCACTCAAGAACCCCCTTCAACCTCAGCTGCATGTCTCCCAACTAGGGCTGAGTCCCTCCAGGTAGGGCCTGGCCCAGCCCATGGCCAATACCCAGTAAATGCTTGTGAGATGAATTAGTTGGTGGATTAAGCCTGCAGGGGGCCCTTATCTCTATGCTAACCTGAGTTTGAAAGGGTTGTTTTTACTTTTTAATTTAGTGGGGAAGGGGCACAGAGATTCCATGCCCTCCCTGGACATACTACCCTCCCTCCAGGAACCTCCATGCATGTAGCTATCTGGAAGCTCCAAAAGTGGTTTTGTGATTAAGTGAGGTATTGCGCTCTGTTAAGTGCTTTGCTCATGTCTGGTGGTGGTGAACAGTGTCTGTTAGAAGGCAGAGTGGAGACCCATGTGTCTCCATCAGTGCCCGCCCTCTGGGGGCACCTAAAATGACCCTTCGCTTCAGAACCCAAAGCTCCTCTGGCTAAGGTGGGGGCCAATTTGGGTCCCTAGAAACAGCACTGGACACAGCAGCACTGCTTGAGTTCTGTGATCACTATGCCTTGGGATGCAGGGGAGTTACTAGGCATTGGAGGGTTAACTGGGAACTTAACCCTCTCTACAAAAGAGCTTCCATGGGAAAGGGGGGTCACCGGGGAATGCAGGTTGCCCCATTCTAGCTCAACCTACAGTGACCTCTGCTTTACATTATCACAATCCTTACAAACACCCCAAAAGTAAGGTTCCCTTGTTATCCTTAGTACTCAGATCAGAAAACTGAGGTTTGCAGAGGGCCAACCTGTCCTCGGTCACAGGGCTAGAAAGTGAGGGACATGGGATGGAAACCCAGATCCATTAGATCCTGAAGCCAGGATCCTGTTGTTCTCCAGGCTAAGCCACCAATTTAGGACAAATAGAACATGCTGGGAATTGGGGCTTATTGGAGATGATGAAAACAAAGGCCAGAGGTTTAAGTGGCTCTGTTGTAGACAAACATTGAACCCCCTGGAAGCCTGAGCTTTCTTTCAACAGTGTTCAGAGTAATGGGAGAAAAATTAATTCCCAACAAGGCCTCTCCGAGTGCAAAGCAATGGTGGGCAAACCGGGAAATCACCAAAAGGCAGCCTGGGTCTCACAGGCTAGTAGCAGGGTCCTGCCACTCCACCGCAGCTGGTGGTGTGACACAGCTGGCTCTCCTGACATAGGGATTAGAAGGGATTATGCCGGGCCAGGGCTTACTGTGGCTACCCTGTTTCTGGAGTAAGCACTGCCCCAGCCAGGAGCCCTTTGGCAGTCCCCAGAGGGGCTGGGGTGGGACAGGGTGCTGCTTGCCTGTCCACATGTTCTGCCTGGAACAAAATCCAGGGCCTCTGGGACTTCACCTGACTCTCATCTGTACATGGGGCCCTGGTTCCTTCTGGGGGTACATTGGGCTGAGGGGGAACGTTCATCTCTTGTTTCATCCTCACATTGATCTGTCCATCCACTGCTACCCCCATCCCTTACCATAACCAAACAAAGCAGGTGCAGATGTTTGAATTAACAAGAGCAAAGTCTGATAACAAAAAGCAAATTTATTACCCAAAACTAGTAAAGGGGGAAATAGCCAGATTGCTATTTAAAGTAACTGCTTCAATTTTTAGTGGGGAAAGCAATTTTTGGGGGTTTTAAAAGGGAAGACTTGATAAGGAAGGCATGCAAGAACTGGGCTGAGTATGATGTCTGTGTGTTTTGTCCTGGTGGCTAGCTTGGGTTTCAGTCCACCTGGACTTCGGATTGACATTATTTTAACAATGGCCAGGTTGTTAATTAGCCATTTTGAAGTAATTTTTGGAGGTTTGCAGCTGGGTCTCCAGACTTGGTCTGTCTCAAGACTAGCCCCTGAAACTTCTAAGACATCACACAATTAAATAGTAGCATACAGTTAGATAAATGAAAAGGGAGCATATACAGTGAGAAAGGGGAGGGATGTGGAGTCGATTTTAAGGCTAAGGAGAAAGGCTTTTGAGTTGCCTCAAGGTTACATTTTGAAACCCAAGAGAATGGGGAAAAAAAGGTTTAAAATGCATGAAGTTAAGCTGCGGGCTACATTGCTTCTCTGATATCTGCTACTCAGCTTCCCTGCTCGTTCACTCTGCACCAGCCACTCTGACCTCCTTGCTGTTCCCCTAACACATGAGCCGTGCCTGTAGTCCGCGGCCTCTGCACTGACTGTTCCTCTGCTAGGAGTGTCTTGGCCCCCTGGCTCACTTCATACCTTTAAATGTCATCTTCTCAGTGAGGCTTACATTGGTCAACCCTTTCTCAGAGGCTTCACTCCACCCCCCAATCTCTTGCCAGCAATCCCTAATAGCCTTTGTTACAGCCTGCACTTTTTTCCAAATACTTTCTACCTTCTTTTTTTTTTTTTCTTTTTTTTTGAGAGGGAGTCTCACTGTGTCGCCCAGGCTGGAGTGCAGTGGCGCGATCTCGGCTCACTGCAAGCTCTGCCTCCCGGGTTCACTCCATTCTCCCGCCTCAGCCTCCCGAGTAGCTAGGACTACGGGCGCCCGCCACCACGCCCGGCTAATTTTTTGCATTTTTTTTAGTAGAGACGGGGTTTCACCGTGTTAACCAGGATGGTCTCAATCTCCTGACTTCGTGATCCTCCCGTCTCGGCCTCCCAAAGTGCTGGGATTACAGGCTTGAGCAACCGCATCCGGCCCTTTCTACCTTCGTATATACCAGTTACCTGTTGTCTCTTCCCCCACTAGAAGGTAAGCTTCATGAGAACAGAAGTTGTCTTTTTCCTTGCTGTTTCCCTATTTAAGCAATGAATTCAGGAACCTGTGAGCAGGGATCAAGCTCCTCTTTCACACAAAGAAACACCTGGCCTTGGATGGGTGAAGGGCTTTATCGCAGCTGGCGCTGGGTGGAGCCGGAGTGTGAGCAGCGCCCATAGTGCTCCTCGCCTCTTCCACCCACCCAGAATCCTCCCCAGTGACCCAGGACCAGGCGGCTGCGGAGGGGCCGAGAGCCTTCACTAAATGTGACACATCAGTGACTACAGCCCTGAAATTGAAATTGGAAGCCCAGGCTTGTGTTCACGTCCAGCAAATCCAACAGGTGAAAAATCTAGCTTGTCATCAGCTTATAATAGTCCCATTATCAAAAGCTTAGCCAGGGCTGCTGATTTTGCTTTTAAATGTTTGAGGCTTTTTTTTTTCTTCCAAATCATTTATTTTTCTCTTATGATATGAGAACAGTAGAAAATATGGATAACTATGCAGTTTATGTAAGCATTCAACAATTGGGAGCGAATTTTCTACAATCGCGAGTGCGGTCACTCCGGGAGCGCATCCGCCCCAAGAAAGGTGGGCAGGCAGCCGCGCGTGCGGGCAAAACCTCAAAGAGGAGCGGCTCGGTGGCTCTTTCTGCCCCTGCTTCCCCTCCTCCTGCTTTACCGAGATCACTACCGGGGGCCCTGGAGACGGCGGTCCCCAGGGCACTCCGGGAGCCGACCGAGTCTCGCGGGGTCGCTCCGCCCGGAGGCTCTCCAGACCCCTGCGCGCGGCAGTCCTGGCCCCAGTCATCCCTGCGCGCAAGCCCGCGAACTCCGAGTGGTCAGGTCCTCCCCACCGAGGTGACTTCGATTCAACGGCGATCGGAGTCCCCGAGGAAGGTGCAGGCGCCTCCCGCCGCCGTGGGGAGCGCACAGCAGAAAGCTTGGGGCGTAAGCAAGAGGGGAAAGGAGGTGGTGTTGAGTGAGAACCAGCCGAGTGTTTTCCAAACATCCATTTAATCTTGGGTTTATCCTATGTATAAAATCTTAACGTGAGGTAGGCTTTCTTATTCCCACTGTGCAGACAGGGAAAATGAGGCTCAGAAGATGCGGTGGTGGTCTGCAAGGTGGAAGAGCTGGGTTCGCAGCCAGGACGGTCTGAGGCTGCGCTCCTTCCCCGGGGGCCGCAGCGGGGCGGTGTCTAGCGCGGCAGAAGCTTGCCGAGGGCCGTGGCAGGCGCGCGCGGGCGCGGGGGCTGGTCGGGCAGCATGGCGGCGCTGTGCTCTGCCCGCAGGGCTAGGCGCGGGCACGCGGCGCGCAGGTGGCGCAGGCCGGCCGCGCTCACGTTGCGGCAGAAGTCCACGTGCAGTGTCTGCAGCGCGCGCCCGTCCGCCGCCACGGCCGCCAGCGTGCGGTTGGTGACGCGCGCGCAGTTCTCCAGGCGCAGTGCGCGCAGGCGTGGGCAGCAGCGCAGCAGGCGGGCCAGGCAGTCGTCGGTGACGTGGCCGCAGCCCGACAGCGTGACAGACGCCAGGTTGGGGCACCTGTGAGGAGAGTGCGGTGACCCGGGGCTCACTGGCTTGTTAAAGCCACCCAACCGCCCCGGGGACTGGGTGGACTCATTTACCGAGGAGGACTCGGGCCCTGCGAGGTGAAGACACTTGACTGCGATGACACGGCAGGGTTCCACGTCGACTTTCTGGCCGACCCATTTTCCCTGTTCTTTCTGCCCCTGCACCCCACCGTACCTTCATTTGCGTGGGTTCTTGGCTCGTAGCCTCGGGAGCCCTAGTGGGAAGCCCTGACCCCGGCCCAGCAGAGTTCTGGGGCGGCTGTGGACAGAGGGAATGCCGGTTCTGGGAGCCACAGCCCTTGTCTCTTTGTTTCACTCTGGATGTGTTGCCTCGCAGGGGAGCGGTGCGTGGCGACTGACTGCTCCAGTCTAGCTTCAAGCCTGAGGCCCCTGAATGTCCCGGCGGGACGTGAGTGGGAAGAGGGATTTGTTTCCTTGGAGGTGGCTTAGTGACAGGCCCATCCCAACCCTCGAGGCGGTGGGGGCACGCGTCAGCATTGAGTCCGGGTTCAGCTTAGTTGACTAGAGCTGTTTCTGCATCCCCTGGGCCACCAGCCTGGAAAAGGGCAGGGATTGGAGGCAGCTAGACGCCGGCCCTGAGCAGGTACAATCAGGGACACCCACCCAGGTGTGCTTGCCCAGAAAGCTTGGGGGAACTCTCTGCTGCAGCCTCACCAGCCCCTCCCAACAAAAAAAAAGATCTTGAGCCAAGTTAGACTTGGCTTATCGCCGTGTCAGTCTCTCAGAGAGCCTTCGTTTGCTCTGCATGGGGGAATAATGTCTACCACTGGGGTTGGGAGGAGCCTGCAACGGGGCCTTCCACAGGCAGTCATAACCCGCTTTCCCTGGAAACAAACGGGACCAGCCTGCTTCCAGTCCAGAAGGACCGACTAATGGGCCGGGGCCTTGGCTCCGCGCAGCCAGAGGGAGCTAGAGTCTGGACTGGGGAAGCGTTTCCCTTTCCCCGTCAGCACCCCCTGCAGCTCCGTGACTGCCCCTGGCTGGGCCAGCTCAGCTCCTTTGTGCCTGGGGTGGGAAGTAAGGCACTAAAATATGCTGGGCGCAGCTAGGTGTCACACCGAGCCCAGGCCTCCTTCAGGTTCATGCGCCTTCGTTAGTCACCCCGTCAACCTCTGCACCCCTAGTTTTGTAAGTGAAGAAACTGGCCCAGAGAGCTCAAGTGACTGGCTGGTGACTTACTTGCTGTCAAACCCAGGACAGATGTCTGAACCTTGCTGAGCGCCACTTTCTCATTTGTCAAGTGGGAGGAATTGTTACCTTCAAGGTGGTTGTAAGGATTAGCTGTTTAAACCTCAAAGGTGTTGGGTGATCTTTTCCTCTAAGAATCTTTGGAATAATTCTGATACAGGGAAAAAACAAAGAGCGGACTGTCTCCCTGCCCAGCCATCCTCAGCCATTCCTCCCGACCTGAGCCGAGTGCCAGAAGAACCAGATTCGGTAGACGTTCATCCGTACCTACTATGTGCCAGGTGCCACTGTGTCATTCTCTTATCGGATAAGAAAAATTTAGCACATTTTACAGAAGGAGAAATGAGGTTGCAAGAGTTTAAATATTTGAGCTTGGGATCACATGGTTGGACGAACTGGGTGACCCAGCAGAGCCCTGACAGCAAAGCCTTTTGCTTTTTATGTGACAGCAGGGCCCCTTGCTTGATCAGTACAGTGGCCTGGGAGGTCCACTTCACACCTGCAGGTTTGGAGCATTAAGCTCGGTTCTCTTACAGTAAGAATGGAACAATTTCAGGACATGTTCTGCCATTCGCACCCTGCTCCGCCGCCGCCCCCGCCGCCCCGCCCCTCGCCATATCACTCTCTAGTCTGATTCTTGGGCCTTGTTAAGCCCATGAAAATGGCCTTGTCCAGTCAGGGCCCAGCCCCAAGTCCATCTTCTGTTTTCTCCCAGCTCAAAAGAAAGATGGGGTCACGACGCTGTTTCCTTCCACTCCTGTAGTGCTGCCAGCAAATAGCAACTATGAACTTGGGTGGCAGTAAACTGGCTGAGCCTAGTTTTCCATGAGCAGCAGGCCCAGTTTGCTAAGTGATCAAGGGGGTGTTATTCCTCAAAGGCAGCACAGGACTGGCAGAGGCTCAGTGAGAGGCTGGTTGAGTAGCTCCGTGTTCTTGCCTGGGTCACTATACCCATGAGGCTGGGGCCGTGGAGGGAGCCTGGCCTAGTGGTTCAGCGTCTATGTCTGTGTCTGGGGTGGGGTTAGCAGATAAACACAAGATGTACTTGGGATGTACTTATACTAAAATATTATTCACTGTTTATCTGAAATTCCTATTTAACTGGGCAGCCTATATATTTGCTAAAACCTGGCAACCCTAGACTGTGGGCAAATCACACTACCTCGTGGAGCATCAGTTTGCTAATTTGAGAAATTAGGCTAAGTCACCCTCCTTAGGGGTACTGTGTAACTCAGTAATTCATCTACTCCTGGAGTCTGGTTTGGCTTAGCTGACCCCAGCACCCTGGCTCCCCCACCTCTCCCCTCCGCATCGTTTCCCAGGCCTCGGGGGCTGCTTGCTAGGCCTAAGGGAGGGGTGAGCTGATTGCTGCATCTGGAAGCCTTTTCCCAGAGCCTGACCTTGAAAATCCAGGCCCAGCTGGACCCACCCAGCACTTAATGACTACCAGTATGGAGGCCCCACTTCTTGGTGTTTGCATGAAGCAGCTCCAGGACCTGTAAGGCTAAGAGGAGGATTAGCAATTGTTTCCCTCTTGATTTTATCATCTCCTGGGGACCATGCTTTGGGCAGGTCTGGATGTCTGCCTTGGGCCTGCCTAGTCTGAGGCACCCCGAAGGTGGAGCCATCTTGGTCTTGTAATTTGCTCTTCCCTGCCCCCCAAGAGGGAAGCCAGAGCTAGCGGGGCCAGCACTGCTCAGGAGGCAAGGTGGCCTACCTGTCGCACACCTGGAGGAGGAAATCATTGACCAGGCTCTCGTGCCGGCTGCAGATGCTTCTCTGGAAGGCACTCTTGAGCCAGTCCTCGATGCTGCACACCTGCACGCGGCTGGAGTGCCAACAGATGGAGAGGCTGCGGAGGGCCGGGCCCAGGAGGAAATTGTCCTTCTGGAGTTCAGTGAGGGAACGGAAGTGCAGCAGGGACCACAGTGCGGGGTCCTCAAACACGTCGTGGAGCTGGGAGCAGGTCCTGGCGAGGCTCTTCCTGCTGTCCTTGTCTAGGAAGGAGAAGAGGTGCAGCAGGCACTCCCGGTTGAGCTGGGTTATGTGCATGGTGAGCAGTGGCCACATGTGAGTGCAGCTGCAGCCAGGGGACGGGCTGACCTGCCTGCTCTCCTCCTCCCCGGCTCTGGGCCGGTGGACATATATGGTTGAGGAATGGTGTTTATTTTTGGCTAACAACTGGTGCTGCAGCTCTGCGGAGGGGTGAGGGAAGAAAAGCCAGGACCCAGACATACGTGCGGCAGTCTGTGGTTCGGCTTCTGTTCAGAGGGATTGGAGGTCCTGGCAGAAAAGGAGCCTATTGAAGTTACTTTCCTTAAAAGGGATTTTTTTTCCCTTTAGCTGACAATGGTGTTTAGCGGCAAGCACTTTTGGCTTTTCCCAAGGCGTTTTCATTGGCGGTGGCAGTGGCGGTGGCCCGGCCAGCTCCGTCTGGCTTTGCAGTCTCTACTCACGGGGAAGGAGTCTAACTGTAAATGTTAACTGTGTTGATTTTCTAGTACATCAGTGTGGAATCTTTTGCTCCACCCTTACTAGGAAGAAACCTGTGTGTGAAGAGCTAAGGGTGACAGCTGTGAGTTGTGAGCAGAGTACATGGCTGCTGCCTCATTCCTGTGGTTTTGTGCCATACGGTAATTGTCTCCAGGCGAGGCTGATTGGCCTTCAAGTCCTGTTGCCTGCCACTAGGCAGGGGGATTTTCCTGGCCTCCCCAACAGCTAGATTTTTACCCTGAGTTGTTTCATAAAAGATTTTACTGAAGTAGCTTCTTTCCAAAGTTGTGTGTCTGTGTTTTATTGGTGTTTTGTGGTTGATTGTGTAGTTTTGGTCAAGCAGTACTGAGTGTGTGTTTTAAATTTAAATTTACTTGGCTTTACATTTTCTCACTGGTAAGGCCTTCTACTATGTGTGTATAACCTGTATTTCCCAAAATGTCAGGATGGATGAGGTAGCTCTTAATGTGAAACTGCTTGAAACAATTTTAGTATTTTAGTCCATCTTTGCCTTTAAGTTGACCACACACCATCCGCTCTGAGTGCCCTCTGTTCCCTCTTGGAGAAGCCAGTGGGGCCACCCCTGCGCTCTCTGACTCAGCTCTAGGCCAGGTTGCCTGGAGGTACTGTCCTTCCTGAGTACCCGAGGCCTCACGATATGGCAGACCCGTTTCCTCATGCTGCTTCACTCCCAAACCCAGGACCCGAACTTAACTCCCTTCTTTGAATCCCAGGCGTTTTTTGGTTTGCTTGGGGGATGCTGATATGGTGCAGCTGTACAGGCCACGTTCTGCCTAGGCAATAGTGAGAAGAGAACGGTTTTTCCTCTGCCAGCCCAGGGACTACCACCTCAGTGGTTACTTTTGCTTGTTCTCCCATTTGGAACAAGAGGGAATGGGAATCCTTTTGTTTTCCCATAGACACAAATGAAGCAGCCTATGCTGAACCCACTTCTGGAACTAAGGTTTGGTCAGGGCTGGTGCAGCTTTGCCTTTAAAGGCAGAAGGCAGTCAAGCAAAGAAGAAAGTAGCCATTGTCAGTGGCTTTCCTGAGAAGCCAGCCTCAGCTGGTGCCCCTGTGCCTCCATTACTCCACCGTGCCAAGATGAAGTGCAGAGGGGAGCGGGGGTTCTCTTAAAAACAAACCAAGGAACAGTCAAAAGGAAGCATTTCCCAAGGAAGGGGAGCCAGCTACTGCTGCTATTTCAAGCTCATCCATGTGGTTCTCAATCACAGCTGACACCCTAGTTTAGGCTCTGTCTAGGTGTACTTCCCCACTTAAAATGGATGCTGCAGTGCCACAGGTGGTGTTATTAGAAAGCTGCATTATCTTCACTTTCCCTCCCCAATCCTCCGCAAACCAATGCTTTTCAGAGGGTTGACCCTTAGGAATAGGTGGTTCTTTCCACTTCTTGCAAGGCCAGAGCGGTACTTGTGCCTTCCACTGAGTAAGAGCCACTGCTTCAGCCTGGCTTCCACGTTGCACTACTGCAGCCCTGCTGGAATGGCAAGAGATTGGCAGGGAGCACATTTAGAGCCTCGCCTCTCTGCTGCCGCTCCAGGTAGGCTGCAGGAAGCATCCTGGACTACCAGAGCCGGGGGGAACATGCTCCTGCATGCTGCAGAGGGTCTGAGGCACAGCCAGAGGAGGTGACGAAGCTCTGCCCCTTTGGCCTTGTCCAGAGCTAGGCGGTTTGGCAGCAGTGACAGCAACCACGCAGCCTCTGACCAGCACAGCTGCCAAAAGAGAATGTGCCCCATGGAATAAGGATGCATAACAGTTTGAACTGCAGGGACCTGTGTCTTCAATTTTAGAAGACTGACAAGAACAGGCAAAGGACGAATGTCAAAACAGGGTTCTGTCTGCAGGAGGCATGGGGGCAGAGAGGTAGTCTACAGGAACTTAACTGTAAGCAGGATGTTTATTTAACAGTTATTTGCCTGTTTTACCTTAAAAGATGACCAATATCCTTTGCTCAGAACCCCAAAACTCATGCCTCAGGGTACAGTCTAGCTCTAAAGGGGAGGGAAGGGGCCTCATTTTTGTAAGATCAGTAGTCACAAGAGACTGAGGTGATTTCACTGAGCAAGGGTGAGTGGGACCTCAGGCACCTGACTGCAGGCACTAATCTCCCGGCCATCACTTTGCCCGTACAGGTCACTTCATCCTGTTCCAGGTACAGCAGCTCCAAATCGTGGGGATTCTGTAAGATCTTCCTACCTGTTGACTGAGGAGGCCCACAAGTTGAGTAAGGACATCATCATTTATGTGGCTCCACTGAAAAAAGGTGTTCAGAAATAAGTCAAAAGGAAAGAGAACAGACTTTTAATGATACTTTTTAAAACAGTTCAGGTTGGTGAAGCAGAAAAGGGATGTGATTACAATTTAAATGAATCAGTCACTTGCACAATTAATCTTCTTGGCATCATACACACTGGGTTTTAATGGAAAATGATGACATCACAGCATGACCAACGCTCATGGAAGGCAGTCTAGAGTCCATCACGCTCACACCTGAGGGGGAAGGCATTGCACCCACTGACGAGACGCAGAGACCTTGGACTACAGACGACACCACATGCCCACTTTTTCCTCGCCTGCCTATGGCTACTCCTAGTCACCTGGGACCCAGGCCTTGGCTGCAGGAACAGACTTTTTCCGTGGGCTTTTCCAGGGCCCAAGTGAAGAGGCCACTTCAGCAACAGAGGGTACAGGAGAGAGTTTAGGGGCTGGTGGAGATTAAAGTGGGATAAGTGTATCTAAATAGACTTATGTACACTAAACCAATGAAGGAGAGGTTTGGCTTTAAGAAATAAATATGTCCCCAACCCCAGAAACCAAGCTGCTGAGTAGGTTCCACAGGTGAGATACACATTTAACACTCACTCTGGGCCAGTATACTTGACTGGTTTAATTCTAGCATATTTGTCATCACTATACACTGAGTAGAATACAGTGGATAAGCAAAGGTTTCTCCACCATGGAGAGAGATTTGTGTTGCCACAAACTGTTTCTATCACCCACCTGTGTGGGAGGACTTCTGAGAAAGTTTTCTTGTTCCAAGGAGCCATGTGACTCAGTGCGAGGCCCTGCCTCAGCAGAAGCTCTGAGCGAGAAGCCACATATATTGCTGGAGACAACATGGCACACGGGAAAAGCCCTGAAGAGCACAAAAGATCAGCTTTCAAAATAGGTGTGGTAAGGCTACACAGTTAAAAATTAAAATACAATAGGCACATTTACATCACTGGTGTTCAAGTGCACAATTCAAATGGATCCAATCACTTTTCTAAAGAATCTTCATACCATTCAAACGTTTCTGTTCAAGTAAAACCAACCAATAAAAACAAATTCAGAGAGAAGACGTGTTCATCTCTTAAGCCAACAGCATCACCTGTCTGAAGACCACTCTGCCCGACAAAGTAGTCCAATGTTGCTAAAGTTCCATTTGGTATAAAAATACAGCTTTTTTTCACCATCAACTCTGCCCAGGCCCTTACTGTTCAACAGCTGCCCATTCAGAGACTGAAGATGGAAGGATCAATGCTAGAGGTTTCAGCTGTCTACCTTCTAAGCAAAAGAGCCCGGATTCATAGGAGATACTTCGCACGATCACAGGAGACACTCACATTTTAGGTTCAATTAGATGTGGTGTTAATGTGTGATACATCAGATCAGGTTGGAGCTGTCATTTTTGTAGATCAGAACTTGTCAAATAGCAGAGTTTCATACAGTTTAACCTAATGTAATTTAGCACTGTAAATTAACTTAAGCACACATTTCCCTATTATCTTTTAGGACTCCAAGTTGTAAGACCTAAACATGATGGCAAAGCTTTATTCTTTGGAGTGAAAATTTAGAGCAGCACTGTCCTACGCTGTCTGCGGGTGCTGAGCACTTGAAATGTGGCTAGTGTGACTGAAGGCACTGAGTTTCTAATTTCAATTTCAATCACATGTGGCTAGGGGCCATTGTACTGGATGATATAAGTTTACACATAATTGCAATTTGCTCCTTGTCATCTTAAAGTGTTTAGCAGATGTGTTCTGGGAAGATGTGGGATTTATCCAGTTAATATTAAAATGGAAATGGAGCTACATCTGATCCCACAACTTCAGATACCCAACCTGAGGGAAAGCCATCAGACTGTTCTTACATTCATAAACTTAAAAAATGATCAAGATGTTTTTAATAAAACAGGCTGGGTGTGGTGGCTCATGCCTGTAATCCCAGCACCTTGGGAAGCCAAGGCGGGTGGATCACTTGAGCCCAGGAGTGCAAGACCAGCCTGGGCAACATGGTGAAACCCCATCTCCAGTAAAAATATTAAAAATTAGCTGGGTGTGGTGGTGCCAGCTACTTCGAGGCTAAAGTGGGACGATAGCTTCAGCCTGGGAGGTTGAGGCTACAGTGAGCTGTGATCATGCCACTGTGCTCCAACCTGAGGGACAGAGTAAGACTCCATCTAAAAAAAGGAAAAAAAAATGTCTGAAAGTTTTGTTGGCTTAATACAAGATACATTTTGTTCCTTGTGGAGAATTGGTAGGCTACATCTACCAACGCCCCCCACAACAACAAAAAAAAAAAAAAAAAAATCAAAGGACTGTCTTAGAACACTTGTAGAAACTACAACTGCTTTCTTTAAATGGAATTCTGTTTCCAAATTTGAATTTGAGTTAAATCTATTTTTTAAAAACAAAACTGGCTGGGTTGTGGTGTGGTGAGGTGGGCAGATCACCTGAGGTCAGGAGTTCGAGACCATCCTAGCAACGTGGTAAACCCCTGTCTTTACTAAAAATCCAAAAAAAAAAAAATAGCCAGGTGTAGTGGTGGGCACCTGGAATCCCAGCTACTCGGGAGGCTGAGGGTGCAGTGAGCTGAGATCATGCCACTGCACTCTAGCCTGGGCAACAGAGCGAGGTTCTTGTCTCCAAAAAAACCCCCAAAAAACAAAACGAAAACTCTCCTTACTCAAAATGAGAATACTTTCAACTTCTCCTCTCAGGATAGGCCAGTGAGAGGTGTTAAAACCCAGAGCAGCAGAGATTCTAAATGTCCTCCGGTGGAAGCACACCCCCAGTGATAAACTGAAGTGCAAGTGATGAGCCAAGTAAATCCCAGAGGCTCACACCTCAGACTCAGGTGCCAAACACAAGCAGTAAGTCTAAAATGGACATGCCGTGACTTCCAGTGCTACAACTAAGGGGGAATGAGAGACTGATTCAAAAAGGAGGCAGACGCCATGGCTTTACCTCACTGTAACACCTATACCATGTCAGTGAGTCACAACTTTTTTTTAAACATTACATGTATTTGGTCTTTACTCCCATCTTACCTCCCCGCAAACAAGTACGCCCCAAAACCAAAAAACCAACAAAGACAGTAATTCTTGTATTTGCAGGACAAGTACAACCGAACCAACAAATTTATTTAGTTAGTGCTGATAAACAGCAGCCTTGAGAGACAAGCAGTAATTACCTGGTCTACTTAATGATGCCCTTTGTTATCTTTTACAGGCAAAAAGAATGATTACTCAGCAGTCACTGTGAAATTTTGTGGGCCACAAGTTGTGTGCACACATGATCCTTGATTTAGAGACAACCTGATCTCCATTACAGCTGTGAAAAGACAGCAGGCAGTTGTGTCACTCTTCACAATAAGGAACATATCTTGCTTTCAGCATGTGAGAGGAACAAAAGCATTGATGTAAATGTGCCTCATAGTGAGAACTGAAAACATTAACATAAAATAAAAAAGTCAAATAAGACTAAGTTCTTAAAACTACATATAAAAATTGAATTATTACAACTAAAGCAGCAAATCAAAACGTCTGCTGAGGTTTTCTGGTAGAACAACAACAAAATTAGTTGGTGCCCATGTTCAGTAACTCACTACCATTGACAAAACTAAACCCAAAATAGGAAATTGAAAAGTGCATAATGAAATTAAATCTTGGATCAAGTATTTGTGGAAAACTGGAAATGTTTCTCTGGTATGGTTGATGAATGATGATTTGGAGGAGGTATTAAAGTTTATCTGATCCAGCTTTGGCCTGGCGTTCCACGTAGAAAAGGATGTAGGCCTTTGCCTTCACCACAGTCTCCTCGTCAGTCAGTGTTACAGTACTGTCATTGAAGTGGAACCAGCGGCCTTCGTGAGTTGCGTATGCTGTGTAATGTCCAGAACCAACCCTGTAAAGGCAAAAGACCAAAGGAAAAAAGGACCTCAGAAATCACAAAAAGACCTGTAAACTACATAATGTTAGATTTAAATTTTAGTAAGAATACATCCTAGACTTTTGATTTAAGATGCTTACTAAACTCATGTTTTTACCTTCCTCCAGACTGACCAGAAATCGAGGGTTTGCTACAATGCACAGCAGATGGCCCTGGACTAATGGAGAAAATACAGAGGAGGAACTCTCAACCTAACGAGCACAGGTCAAGGCCTATGGAAACATGGAAAACTACGTACCAGGTTTTCCCATCAGAATCTTAGGAAAAAACTAAGCTTAACAAAGAAGGGCACCCTTCTCTGACACCGTGGTCATCGGGGCTCTCCCCGATCAGCATGACCCACCCACTCAACACGGAACCTTAGAGTCAGCCCTCCAAGAAAGACAGAAGGCCTGCAGGTAGAACAGACCTTCGTAACTGCCAGCAAAACCCTATTTAAACAATAAAGATCCATCTCATCATTTACTATGATTCAGAATAAACCACCAAAACCAAATTTTAAAAATATTTAAGCCTTTTGCATGCCTACAAAATCAAATTTTTGAGAGGAAAGAAATACCAGGAAGAACAAGTAAAGTGATCAACCCTGAGGAATTGAATGCAGAAAACCTAGGGGAACTTTAAATTTTTTAATTAGTGCTAATAGTTTCAAAAAGATAGTGCAATCATAAAACAAGAATAGGCTGTTATGAAAAAGTTGTCAGAAAAATGTGATTGATGTAATATAAATATTTCATGGAGGAGCTAATCTTTTATTTGGATACAGATGAAACCCAAATTGGTGATTTGGAAAAGCAGGCCATGGCAGTCCTTAGAAACAGAGACAGAAATCATTAAAGAGTATTTAAGACATGTGGAAGAGAGATCCAGGAAATTCACTATGCATATAATAGGGGGTACAGAGAACAAAGAATGGGTTCAGACCTACAGTATAAACATTTTCATGAGCTGAAGGCACCAAACTAAAAGTGTCCCTACCAACTACCAAGCAGGAATACATTTGATGATATTTAAGTCCAAAGATAGAGGATCCTACATACTGCCAAAGGGAAAAAAGCCAGGCGCCTATAAAGTAGTGAGAATCAGACTTGTCCTTCATAACACTATGTGAGTGTAGATGTTACTTTATTGATCTCACAGCTGTGCGGGAAAAGGATTTTCAACATGGATAGTCGTTTGCACACATATAGTAGTCTTATGTTTGAAGGTAGAATAGCAACTCTCAGACCAAAAACCAGGTTAGACCCCTAATACAAACTTTTAGGGAAAAAAATTAGTGTTATTTAATAAGACTTA
This sequence comes from Theropithecus gelada, assembly GCF_003255815.1. Taxonomy (NCBI): domain Eukaryota; kingdom Metazoa; phylum Chordata; class Mammalia; order Primates; family Cercopithecidae; genus Theropithecus; species Theropithecus gelada. Next base: position 38,930,627 of record NC_037674.1, on the reverse strand, counting down.
AAATGAATCTTTACAGTAGATGACATGGAGTAAGTTATTCCAAATAATTTCCCCTCTTGCCCCATTTAAATTTCAATTGGTAAAGGAATAAGCAACTTTGGAGTCTGTGGACAAATAGACTGGGTTCTAAATACTGGGTTCAAATGAACCATTCTCCATTTCACTTTTATTTACCTTCCCTTAAGGCTTCACAACATCATCTCAAGAGTACTCTTCTACAGCAAAACTGAAGGAAATTTCACCTACTTTATCTGAATCCATTTTTTAGGGAGAAATATCAAGAGTGGTACAAAACTGCAGGTCATTAGGCTGGCCACCAGGTATTCCCACCCACCAGAAGCTAGCTGTTGTACTCACCCGGAACCATGGTGCACCACCACAGCGGCGAGGTCATACAGGCAGCTCTCCGGGCCACTGTTCTCAGGCTACAGAACAAGGAAGAAGGAGCAGTGGTCAATGACATCAGTATGTCAATGACCTCTAACCTCTCCGTGTGATGACAATCTTACTGAAGAGCCATTTTTTCACCATGCTAAAAAGGTAACCACCTTACCTCTAGTAAGTAGCATTTCATGTCTAGGCCTCTCAATGGAAATTCTACATATGTATCAACTTTATTTCTTAAATATGCTGTCCAGTGAAATCTTTTCAAATGTAAGCATAGCACCTGGAGGACAGAGATGAGGTCAAAGATTGTGAACACCTAAGTTACTTTTCAAAGTTTGATACTACTATCAGTTCAGTAAATAACATTTTAGCTGCCCTATCAATCATTCTTCCATGCATACCTTATGCATTCATTCTGTAAAGGGTTTAACTTTTACTGAAAATCCTAGAGACATACAGAACAGTTCACATAGTGTAAAGTTATAGACATAGTCTTAGCAGTCAAGCATTTTTCCCTTGAAATTGCTTCATAACTCAAAATTCAACACTCACCTTGGGTAGTTTTTGAATCCAAAACTTTTTTGTGGACTTTTGTTTCTTTTTGCATTTATGGCACATATATAACTCTGTCTCATCAAGTTCTTCTAAGTCAGTAAAACTGCGAAGACAATCTAAACAAATTGATTTTGGCAGCATTAAAACAAGATACCTTTTATAGAGCCAATGTACTGTAGAAAAAAGACTGAACTTTGAAGCTGAATGACGCAGGTTTAAAATCTCAGCTTTATTAGCTATACGACCTTAGAAAAGTTAACCTTTCTCAGTTGCAAACTGGAGACAAAAAATAATACCTACTTTGAAGAACTATTGTAAGGGAGACAAATAACATGTGTAAAGCACCTGGCATCATGCCTGACATCTGGTGATCAATTGTGTTGGTTTTACTATTAATGAAAATTCATCTGGATAATTCTGATAAAATGGTTTCCTGATGAATTTAAAGTTTCAATTGTGGTTTTCTGTCAATATGTTACATGATAGAGGACAAAGCTCCAAGCTCATAAAAAAAAAAAGTCAAATTTAGATCATTTAAAAATCAACATAGATCACAGAAGGCTATGCTATCAACATTCTCTGTCCAGACTCTGTACTCTCAGTTCCTAGATAAATCACAGCTACATTTTTTTTTTGGTTTAAAGATGTAATTGTGTAACCTGGGGTTTAGTAAACTACAGCCCTAAAACATCCAGCCAGCCACCTGGTTTTGTAAATAAAGTTTCACTGGAACACAGCCATGCCCATTTGTTTACATTACTGTCTGGCTGCTTTTACACTACTACACCAAACTGAGTCACTGGGGCAGAGATCTTATGTGGTGCAAAGCCTAAAACACAGCAAGTCCTCACTTCATGTCATGACAGGTTCTTGAAAAATGTGACTATGTGAAGCAATTTTTTTCTCATCAATGTTATAACTAAACGTTAAAGGAAACTGTTACTGGAGGAGCTGCTGTATGTCATTTTGCTTTAAACTTGCAGTTTCCAAGAAATTACTGATGACATTAAATGAAGACTTACTGTATTTACTCTCTGGCCCCTTTGCCAATTCCTGATGCAATCAGATATTCATAAATCTATATAAAACGCACGTTATTCTGTAGAAAAAATATGAATGCCTATGGACCCCACACTTGGATTTTCTCGAGTACTCAAGGAGCCAGGGTCTCTGCATGGCCTCTCCTAGAGTTGTGCAGTGGGCAACCTGTGCGGCCATGTGCTTCTTACCAAAAATAATTCCCCCTCCTCTGCCCAGAAGTAGCCATTATCCTGACTTTTATGTTAATCATTTGTCTTTACAGAGCATGTATGTATCTTTAATGTATTAGTTTAAAGTTGGGTAGCAAGCAGAAACCTAGCTGTGTACAGAAAAGCACTCTTGTCTCTGTACTCAAGTTTCCAAGCCATAGTCAGCCTTTGTGTCTGTGACAGTAGCAGACGGCGCCCTTTCAGGGAAAGTTAGTGGAGGCAAGGTGTGACAGAGGACTAGACAAAAGTCTTGAATATGACTTTGTTGCCTGATCCCAGTACCTAGAAGGCACATCCTACACCTGCCTCCCTACAACTCAATTCTCACTTCTTTGAACCTTTCTCGACCTCCAGTGGACAGTTACCATTCTTTCCTCAATTTTCCACAAATACTAGAATTGCCAACCTGCTCAACCTGCTATTTTATGTCAAGGATGGTTCCTGGGAAAGGATATATTATATATATATATATATATATATATTTTTTTTTTTTTTTTTTTCAGACAGAGTCTCGCTCTGTCGCCCAGGCTGGAGTGCAGTGGCGCAATCTCGGCTCACTGCAAGCTCCGCCTCCCGGGTTCACGCCATTCTCCTGCCTCAGCCTCCTGAGTAGCTGGGACTACAGGCGCCCGCCACCGCGCCCGGCTAATTTTTTGTATTTTTAGTAGAAACGGGGTTTCACCGTGGTCTCGATCTCCTGACCTTGTGATCCGCCCGCCTCGGCCTCCCAAAGTGCTGGGATTACAGGCGTGAGCCACCGCGCCCGGCGATATATTATATTTTGACATTACATTTCCTGAAGAAAGTCTCAGACTCTACACTCAAACTTGCAAATAGAGTGATGTTGTTCTCAGGAGCCTCCCAAGTCCCACATCTCTGGCTACAAAGAGCACTGACTACACAGCAGACTGGCTGGCACTGATAATCCCTTCAGACTGATCACTATGGTGCTTGTGAGCTCTGCAGGTGAAGTCATAGATGCTTTCATCAGCAAGTATTTGTTACATCATGTAAAAAGCTATGGCCTTGGCGGGGACAGGGCGGGTCATAGGGAGAATAAGAAATGAGGAAAGGAAACAGAATTTTCCACATTTAAAATCATCATTTGAACACTCAAACTAGAAAAAGGAGAACTTCAACATGACAAAGGCCATATATGAAAACCCACAGTGAACATCACACTCAATGGTGAAAGACTGAAAACTTTTCCTCTAAGATCAGGAAAACAAGGATGCTTACTTTTGCCACTTCTGTTCAACATAATATTGGAAGTTTTAGCTAAAGCAACTAGGTAAGAAAAAAAACATCCAAAATGAAAAGGAAAAAGTATAATTATCTCTGTTGACAGATCACATGATCTCATGTAAAAAACCCTACAGTTACAAAAAAATTAACTGTACCTGAAAGCTATGAAATGTTGCTGAAAGAAATTTTAAGACATAAAGACATCCTGTGTTCATGGATAGGAAGACTCACTATTGATGTCAGTTCTTCCCAACTTCATCTATAGATTCAGTGCAATCTCAAACCAGCAAATTATTTTGTGGATGATGACAAAATTAAAGTTTATTATGGAAAGGCAAAAGACCAAGAATAGCAAATACAACATTGAAGAAGAACAAAATTGAAAGACTGATATTACCCAACTTAACTTATTACAAAGCTATAGTACCAAGACAATGTGCTGGCGAAAGAAAGAAAACAGATCAGTGGAAGAGAATAGAGCACCCAGAAATAGACTCATACAAATATAGTCAACTGCCTTTGACAAAGGAGCAGAGACAATACAATGGAGAATGGATAGTATTTTCAACAAATGGTACTAGAACTGGACATTCACAGGCCAAAAAAAAAAAAAAAAATCTAGACACAGACCTTTTATTCCCTCCACAAAAACTATTAAAATAGATCAAAGGTATAAAACTTTCAGAACATAGGAAAAAATCCAGATGACCTTGGGTTTGGCAATGGCTTTTTAGATGCAACACCAAAGGCATAATCCATGAAAGAAGGATTTATAAGTTTGACTTCATTACAATTAAAAATTTTTGCTCTGTAAAAGATACTGTCAAGAGAATGAAAAGACAGGATACAAAACCAACATACAAAAGTTAGTTGCATTGCTACACACTGACAATGTATTCATTGTTTGTTAGGTATTTCCAAAAAGGAAATTAAGATAATTTCATTTATAGTAGCATCAAAAAGAATAAAATACTTAGGAATACATTTAAGGAGACAAAAGACTTATACCTGAAAACTACAAAACACTGCTGAAATAAAATTTTAAAGACATCCTGCATTCATAGATTGGAAGACTTGATGTTGTTAACATGATTATTACTACCCAAAGCAATCCACAGATTCAGTGCAATTCTTATCAAAATCCCAGTAGAAATTTTTGCAGAAATAGAAAACCCATCCTAAAACTCACATGGACTCTTAAGGAATCCTGAATAGCCAAAACAATTTTGAAAAAGAACAAAAAAGTTATAGGACTCACACTTTTGATTTTAAAACTTACTACAAAGGTACAGTAATCAAACAGTATGGCACTGACATAAGAACAGACATACAGACCAATGAAATAAACTCTTACATATACAGTCAACTGATTTTTGACAAGAATGACAAGACTACTCAATGGGGAAAGGACCATCTTTTCAACAAATGGTGCTGGGGAAACTGGATATCAACATGCAAAAGAAGTTGGACAGTTACACCATATACAAAAATTAAAATAGATCAAAGGTCTGAAACGTTAAGTCTTAAAACTATAAAACTCTTAGAAGAAAACATAGGGAAAAAGCTCCATGACATTAGATTTGGCAATGATTTTGATATGACACCCAAAGCACAGGCAACAAAAGAAAAAATAGATAAGCTGAACTTTATCAAAATTAAAAAATTGTGTATTAAGGGACACTATAAAGAGAAACCACAGAATGGGAGAAAAATATTTGCAAATCATGTATCTGGATAAGGGATTAATGGCCACAATATATGAAGAACTCCTAAAACTCAACAACAAACTGATTCAAAAATGGGCAAAGGACATTAATAGACATATCTCCAAAGAAGCACAAATGACCAATAAACACATAAAAAGATGCTCAACATCACTAATTACTAAACTCAACGACAACAACAAACTGATTCAAAAATGGGGAAAGGACTTTAATAGACTTTTCTACAAAGAGGCACAAATGACCAACAGACACATAAAAAGATGTTCGACACACTAATTACTAGGGAAATGCAAATCAAAACCATAGTGACATACTACTTCACAGTTACTAGGATGGCTGTTATTTAAAAGACAAAAACAAAAGCAGAAAATAACGTGTTAGCTAGAAAGTGGAGAAATTAAAACCATTGTACCAGCCAGGTATGGTGGCTCATGCCTGTAGTCCCAGCACTTTGGGAGGCTGAGGCGGGTAGATCACGAGGTCAGGAGATCGAGACCATCCTCGCTAACATGGTGAAACTCCGTCTCTACTAAAAATACAAAAAATTAGCCGGGCGTGGTGGCAGGTGCCTGTAGTCCCAGCTACTTGGGAGGCTGAGGCAGGAGAATGGCATGATGAACCTGGGAGGTGGTGGTTGCAGTGAGCTGAGATCACACAACTGCACTCCAGCCTGGGCGACAGAGCAAGACTTCATCTCGAAAAAACAAACAAACAAAAAAACCGTTGTACCTTGCTGGTGGGAATGTAAAATGGTATAGCCACTGTGGAAAAATTTGGCAGTAACTCAACAAGTTAAACAGAATTATGATCCAGCAATTCCACTCTTAGGTATATACCCAAAAGAACTGGAAGCAGGAACTCAGATACATGTACACCAGTGTTCATAGCAGCATTATTTGTAATAGCCAAAAGGTGGGAACAACCCAAGTGTCAACAGATGAATGGATGAACAGAATGCAGTCTATACATACAGGAGAATATTAAGCCTCAAAAAGGAAGTAAATTCTGAGATATGCTACAACATGGATGAACCCTGAAAATATGCTAAGTCAATCACAAAGGGATAAGTACAGTATGATTCCACTTAATATGAGGTGCCTAGAATAGACAAAATTCATAGAGTGTAGAGTAAGAGTTACTGAGAATAAGAGAGGAAAAATAATGAGTTACTGTTTAATGGGTACAGAGTTTCTGTTTAGGATGACAGAAATTTTTAGAAGTAGTAATGGTTGTATAATATTCTGGGTATGCTTAATGCCACTGAATTACACACTTAAAACAGTTAAAATGTTACATTTTATTCTATGTATATTTTACGACAATTTTTAAAAAAATTGTTTTAAGAGACAAGGTCTTCCTCTGTCACCCAGCTGGAGTGTAAAATAGCTCACTGCAGCCTCAAATTCCGAGGCTCAAGCAATCCTCCCCAGTAGCTGAGATTACAGGCATGAGCCACTGTGCCTGGCTTTTTTTTTTTTTTTTTTTTTAATAATTGACAATATCTGCTTGAAACTTTCACAGGCAAATAAGAGGGCAGGGAGAATATGATGACTCCGAGATACTGTCACCCCAGCCTCTCCATCCCATTAGCCAGATGGTTGTAAGATTCACCAGCAAGACATTGTTGCCCATGCTACCTAGCCGCACAACACTGAGAAGTAGAAACGCCTCAACAGCAGAGAAGCCTTTTTCCCCTATATTTAACCTGTACAGACCCACTTTCTGAAGGGGTCTCCCCATGTGTGGAAGCATGGGGTCATTCAGAGAGGGCTACTACTGAGTTGGTGGGTGGTATTCTAAATCTCCTTTAGTAACTATTTAGAACCTTTAATTTCAGGAATTTGATACCCTGAGGAGCACTGAGATTACTGAAAGAATGTATCAACATTTCACAGTAACTCATCTGCATTTATGTGAAATGCACATAAATACTAGACTGCTCTCTTGTTCCTTCTCCCTGCCAGGCAAAGCCCCTGCCATCACCCTGCTCCTTTTCTGAAACCAAAGCGCCTCTCACAGCCTCCCTTCCTGTCCTCATCTTCTCTCCAACGCAAAGGAGGTTCTTTATGCCTTCTCCTAGCATCTTCTTGCTTTCCAACATTTTCTTCCTCCCTGCCTTTTTGAGCTGCTTAAACTTACAAGGTGACCATGTAGTGGTCTCCTTGCTGATTGATGCACAATGTGATAATGGAGAGTTAGTCCTTTTCATCTAAGGCCATGTGAGATACCAAAAAGGAATAGACACTGTCAAGTCAGGCCCATAAGATGATTCATAAAGAGGCAATATAAGCTGAGCCTGGTTTTTCAAACCCTCAGTTTAAAAAATGATGGCGCCACCTAACTGCCTTGAGAACCCCTCTCTGTTCTCCGTGCTGTTACAGCCTGCCAAGAGGTGGGGACATCCTCAGGATCCCAGCTGAAGCAGAAGGTAAGGAGACTGTTGTGCCCAGGGGGGCCTCCTGGGGAGTTCCATAAGGAAGTGCTATTATAGTAAACCCTAGTTGGATTAGTAGAGAACAATCTGCGCTACCACTGTCATCTCTTCATGGGTTTTAAAAAGTTTCTTGAGCATCCCTGGAAACCTATGCCTATTTGTAATCCTCAGCCTCCCACAGTGCTGGGATTACAGACATGAGCCACCATTCCCGGCCCTAAAAAAACAACTTTTAAATCACAGTTTTTAAACATAAAATTTCTGAACTACAGTATGTCTGGATGATAAGCTTATAAGGGAAGTGTATGCTCCTCTTTTTACTTTTTTGAGTTTTCTCCAAATTCCTAAATGAATATATGCATAAAGAAAACCATTATTAAAACATATAGGCCAGGCGTAGTGGCTCACGCCTGTAATCCCAGCACTTTGGGAGGCTGAGGTGGGGGACCATTTGAACCTAGGAGTTCAAGACCAGCCTGAGCAAAAGGGCGAAACACTGTGTCTAAAACACATACAAAAAACTGGCAAGCATGGTGGCATGTGCCTGTAGTCCCAGCTACTCAGGAGACTGAGGTGGGAGGATCACTTCAGACTAAGAGGTTAAAGCTGCAGTGAGCCATGATCCTGCCACTGCACTCTAGCCTGGGCAATAGAGTGAGACCTTGTCTTTAAAAAAAAAAACATGGGCCAGGCACAGTGGCTCACACCTGTAATCCTAGCACTTTGGGAGACCGAGGCAGGAGGATCACGAGTTCAGGAGTTTGAGACCAAACCAATATGGTGAAACCCTGTCTCTACTAAAAATACAAAAAAAAAAAAAAAAAAATTAGCTGGGTGTGGTGGCGTGCACCCGTAGTCCCAGCTACTCAGGAGGCTGAGGAAGAAGAATCGCTTGAACCCAGAGGTGGAGGTTGCAGTGAGCCAAGATTGCACCACTGCACTCCAGCCTGGGCAACACAGCAAGACTCCATCTTAAAAAAAAAACCACACACACACACACACACACACACAAAACCAACACACACATACATATAAACGCATGAACACATATTTCTTTAAGAGGAAGACTATCTGATATAACATACCCTTAAACATTCAGATTTGGCAACTATTTTAACTATTTGAAAAGCCTGAATGACCCTGAAATGTACTTCAGTTCAATATTTTGCAGCAGCATGAGTGTGAATTTCACCTCAGAGCTCACATGTGGAAGCGAATCATATGGCCGGTAAAGAGTCTATTAGCAACCAGGCATGGTGGCTTACGCCTGTCATCCCAGCACTTTGGGAGGCCGAGGCAGGCAGATCACTTGAGGTCAGGAGTCCAAGACCAGCCTGGCCAACATGATGAACCCCATCTCTACTAAGTACAAAAATTAGCTGGGCATGGTGGTACGTGCCTGCAATTCCAGCTACTCAGGAGGCTGAGACAGCAGAATTGCTTAAACCTGGAGGTTGCAGTGAGCCAAGATCGTGCCACTGCACTCTAGCCTGCATGACAGAGCAACACTCCATCTCAAAAACATAAATAAATAAAAGAATCTACTAGCTAGTAAATAAAAGAATCTAGTAGCTATCCAGTGTTCACAATTCAGTAAGGATCTGAGGAAGCTGCTTAATGTTTCATTTGTACTTTACCGCATTTCCTAAAAGAAAAAATAAATATATACTTATATAAATATTAAAATAATATATAAGTATATATGCTTATAATATATTCATATATATATATATATGCATACCAGTTTCTGAAACTCTTAAGATTCTCAAAGATTTCAGGGCATATATTTCACAACTGTCAGTCTTCCACATGATATAAACTGTTAAAATAGCATCTCTATGGAAAGCAGAAAATAAAGCTAGTTTGTTGAAGTTATTAGATCAACTTTATATACTATATAAATTTAATTTAGCAAAGCAGTAGTTTGGAATTATACATTAAGTTAATATGCATTTTTTACTCTCCCCCAAGTAGGTATTATAAAGGTGATACACACTGGTTAAAACAAATGAAAAAATAATTCAGTTCCATTTCCCTCCTGAATCTCACTTCCCTGAGATAATCACTGTGAACAGCACAGTGTATGCTGTTTAAGAATTTTAGCACCCATATGTTTTTTATCTTACACAAATGGAATTATTCCACACACATACTTCCATGGACAGTTTTTTACTACACAATATTTTGTAGCTATGTTTCTATGGCGTAGTTATTGGTCAACTTTATCTTTCTTAATTGTCACATAATACAATTTATTAAACCAGTGCCCTACTGGTGAACATTTAAATTGTTTGATTTTTTTTCAATAACAAAGAGTGTTTCAATTAAAATCTTTTACACATATTATTGTCCACCCTTGTAAGTGAAATTAGTATGTCTAAGGAAATGCTTATTAAAAATGGTGATCACTACCCTCCAAAAACAATCATGCCAATTTATACTAACACCAACACGAGTGTCCTCTTCCACTGACATCCATCTTTATCCTTTTCATCAATCTTGTTTTACTTACATTTTCTTGAATATGAGGATTAACACTTTTTAGATGTTATAATGATCATTTATATCTTACTCATGTACTCTGCCCAAGTCACCTTTTTCATATACGTCCAAATATTTGTCTCAAGTTTATCATCTCTTTTCCACTTTGTCTATGGTCTTTTACCATTGCTCAATTATATTTATGAAGCATTTCCCATTATAGGTTCTGGCTTAGAAAGATTTCCCCTATGACAAGATCATAAAGATGCTTTCCTACAGTGTCCTGTGGTTTTATGTTTCATATTTAAATACTGAAACCTCAAATTAGGGAAAGGATATGAGGCAGGGAGGAAATCAGTGTTTTCCCAAATTAATTTTCATTAACACTAACACCATTTATTGCCTAATTTCTTATTCGTCCCACTGATTTGACATTCTTTGGCATATTGTAAATTTCCATAAATATTTTACATTAGCACCTGCTCTAGATTCGTAGTTCTAGGACATTTCCTATCCCATTGCTATGTTTCTACCTTACTTTCATTTTAAAAACTTCTTTAACTCCTCTTGAGAATTTCTACTTACAGAGGAATTTTTTAATAAATTAGAATAGATGTAGGGAGTAATTTCGGAGAAAATGGACATTTCTGCAATATTGGGTCTTCCCATCCAAGAATATGATGTGGCTCTTTTTATTCAGGCTTTATCTGTCCTTTTATAATGTTTTACTAAAGTACTGCATATTCCTTATTAAATTTATTAAGTACTTTTGAGTTTTTATTGCTACTGTGAATAGATTATTCTGCTATGTACAGAAAATCAGCTGCCTTTTTGCCTAAACTTTTTAGCTCCATGTTTAGAACATATTTATCAAAGTATTACAAAGTATTACTTGTGTTTGATTTTTTTAAAATTGAGGGCTTCTAGAAAAGCAGGTGTCCTCCTGCCCAGTCTCAACTCTCCATGACAATAGTTAATATTTCTTGTAATTTTCCAACTGATTCTCCTGAAATATTCTAGGTATATAATCAGTCTGTCTGCAAATGTTAATAATTTGGTCATTCTTCTTCTATAATTTATTCTTATTTCTTTTCCTAGTTTATTGCCTTGTTTTTCCAGAAGACGTCTGAGCAGTATTTCAGTAGGTCTCTTGGCTTATTTCCGGCCTTAATGGAAAATCATCAGTGCTTCACCAGTGTGATGATCACTGATAGCTGTTAATAATTGTCATCAAGTTAACATTTCTATTCCTAATAAAAGTTTTTTCTTCTCTTTGTTTTTGAGACAGAGTCTCACTGTGTTGTCGAGGCTGGAGTGCAGTGGCACGATCTCGGCTCTCTGCAACCTCTGCCTCCCGGGTTCAAGCCATTATTCTGCCTCGGCCTCCCGAGGAGCTGGGACTACAGGCACATGCCACCATACGTGGCTAATTTGTGTATTTTTAGTAGAGATGGGGTTTCTCCACATTGGTCAGGGCTGGTCTCGAACTCCTAGCCTCAAGTGATCCACCCGCCTTGGCCTCCCAAAGTGCTGGGACTACACTGCGCCCACCCCTTTATTCTCCTTTTAATCAGTAATGGATTTGGGATTTTATCGGTATCTTATTTGGACATTTTTGGTTTTTTTTTTTTTTTTTTTTTTTTTTGGAGACAGGGTCTCACTCTCTCACCCAGGCTTAAAGTACAGGAGCAGTGAAGGCTCAATGCAGCCTCCAACTCCTGGGCTCAAGTGATCCTCCTTGCCTAAGCCTCTCAAGAAGCTGGGATTATAGGCATATACCACCATGCCCAATTAATTTTTCTTATTATTATATTATTTATTTATATATTTAGAGACAGAGTCTCACTGTGTCACCAGGCTGGAGTGCGGTGGCACGATCTCGGCTCACTGCAAGCTCTGACTCCATGGTTCAAGTTATTTTGCTGCGTCAGCCTCCTGAAGGAGCAGCTGGGATTACAGGCACTTGCCACCACGTCCAGCTAATTTTTGTATTTTTAGTAGAGACAGGGTTTCACCATGTTGGCCAGGATGGTCTCGATCTCCTGACCTCGTGATCAGCCTGCCTCGGCCTCCAAAAGTGCGGGGATTACAGGCGTGAGCCACCATGCCTGGCCTTCTTATTTTTGTTTGGTACAGACAGGGTCTCACTATGTTGCCCAGGCTGGTCTCAAACTCCTGGGATCAAGCAATGCTCCCATCTTAGCCTTCCAAAGTGCTAGGATTACAGGCATAAACCACTATGCCCAGGCATTTGGCCTATTAGAGCATTTTCATTTGTTTTCACCTAATTATATTTCTAGTATTAAATCAGTCCTATTTGATCTCTGTATATTATTGTTTTAGTACACTACTGAGTTGTATTTGCTAATACTTTATTTAGGATTTTTCGATCTATAATATAAGTGAGATCAAGCTATATTTTCTTTTTCATGGTATCTTTGTCAGGTTTCAGAACTGGGGTTATTTAATGCCTTTTGCAATATGCATATTTTTAGTAAACTTCAAATTATTTAAGTTATTTAAGATGGGTCTTTCTCACCATGACTTTTGCTTTTTAAAGGAAAACTAAGCTTAACAATTACAAATCCAAAAAGTACACAAGTAGTTCTTGTCAAGTGGACTAAAAACATGTAGAAGACTTACTAGGTAATCACAAGTCTCCATTTCCAGTAAACAAAGAAAGGTCTATGAGTCAAGTGAAGTCCATGACATTCTGGATGTCCAAGAGAAGTGCCCTTAATTGATAAGGGTGGTCAACAAAAACACAATGAGGAGGTACCAGACCCTGTCATGGACTTTTTAAAGCCAACAGTAAGCTCTTAAATAAAAATCAAGCCTGAGGATTCAAACAAAAGCCAGCTGATATTACAGGAAACGCTTTTCCGGCCAAACCCTAAACTACTTAGGATGGTCTGGGCCCCCTGAAGCTAACACCAATCACATCAGAGTTCAAGGATTCTGTGCCAAGGACAATACTCCCTGGGATGCAAGGCGGATGCCACTTGCCACTTCTGTTGTTTGGAGAATAATCGGCCATCTATAAGCTGTGTCATGCACTCTCCTCCTGGATGGGCTCAAGAAGTGAGACTCTGCTTGGTATTCAAGTATTCTGGGATAAGTCATAACTGAAATGTTACGAAAGTCAACAAGAACCACATATAGAACCAACTCAGAATGAGGGAAACAACACAGAAGGAAGGAAGGAAAGAAGCCTAAACAAACTAGTGTCTCTGAGTCTTCTAGCCAAAGATCATCTGGATTTACTAAGTTTTGTTAAATATCAGAAAGTACTGTTCAGGCTGGGTGCGGTGGCTCATGTCTGTAATCCCAGCACTTTAGGAAGCCAAGGTGGGCGAATCACTTGAGGTTAGGAGTTGAAGACCAGCCTAGCCAACATGGCAAAACCTCGTCTCTACTAAAAATACAAAAATTAGCCAGGCGTGGTGGCATGCACCTGTAGTCCCAGCTACTCAGGAGGCTGAACCAGGAGAATCGTTGAACGTGGGAGGTGGAGGTTGCAGTGAGCCAAGATCGCACCACTGCACTCCAGCCTGGGCGACAGAGCAAGACTCAGTCTCAAAAAAAAACAAACCACAAAAAAACAAAAAGTATTGTTCAGATATATATCCATGTATATATAGTGAGGAACAGTTTTTAAACTAACGTGATTAGTACTGTTCTTACTGAAGAGTTTATAAAATGATATAGTTTGAGGCTAATTCCTTTAATTCTCACTGACTTCCACTGTAAATAACCAGGTATTTATGATTAAGTTAGCTTGTATTCACATGCCCTAGATATAAAGAGAAAATGTGTGATATTTGACAATATCAAGCATACTGTGAATTTTCTTAATCTCAAATAGGCCAAAAACAGTTTTGGAGCCACATACTATAGCCATATATTTTGCAGAGAAGTGGAGTGGGGCTTTTTCTTCTGTATTCCTGTTATGGAGACAATCAACACTGGTCGTGCAGGTAAGGAACACACTAAGCGCATCCACAAAATGTTTCATATAGAGTTGTTCCGGTTCCTTACTGGAGTGTAGTCTAGTCATCCCACGTATCATCTGATGGATTTTTAGAAACTGCCTGAGCAACAGTGCTACAAGTGTCTGAGACCTCTGCTGCTTCTAACAAGCCAAATGCCTCACATTACACAGAATGCCAGTAACGCAGAGAAGCCTGGCCCTTCTCCAACAGAAAGTTTTATTTCCACTAGGATAATGTGATTCTAGAGTAGTGCTGTCTAACGCAGGAGCCCCCTACTAGCCCCTGTGGTTTCTGAGCACATGTGGTTCAAGTGTGATTAAGCAACAGAATTTTAAATTTTAATTAATAGCTACATGACTCATGGTTATCATATTGGACAGTGCAGTTTTGCAATAAAAAAACCATCATGACAATACTCCCTAAAATAGAGAAAAGAGAATTACTTTTAGTGAACATACAAGTCAGAATAGAAACTGTTAGCTTCAGTGTAGAGTTTCTGATAAAATACAGACTCGGCCCTCTTTTGTCTATCCTAGCTTTTTCTTTATATAACTAGCAAGAACAATTAGCCATTTTAATTGTGACCTGTGTGTACACTTATGGTCTACGATAAAATTTTAAGTAAGGTCTTCTGCCTTGATTACAGTAGCTAGTATTCATCAAGGAAAAAATATGTTCAAATCTCCCTAAATAAATGTGAATTTTAACAGTCTTAAAAGCAGGGCCTCAGGCTTAAGCAGCAGTTACATCATCCAGAGATTTCTCAAACTATTTGACAACAATACATAATACCATAATTTATAAGACTCTGCTGAGTATTTTCTTCCTATAGATGCTAGTGGGATAACCACAGAATAACTTCTGTTTCATTTGGTCAGAAAAACTTCTGCTACAGACCTTCTATTTTAAAGTCAGTATTAAAAAGAAGAAAAAAATGAGAAA
The DNA here is from genome assembly GCF_003255815.1 of Theropithecus gelada. Lineage (NCBI taxonomy): Eukaryota > Metazoa > Chordata > Mammalia > Primates > Cercopithecidae > Theropithecus > Theropithecus gelada. Next base: position 38,915,617 of record NC_037674.1, on the reverse strand, counting down.
TATTTTATGCTTCACACAATATCTTATGGCAGACATTCTTATTCAGTAACATTCTGGAGGGTAGGAAAAGACATTCAAGTTTGACTTTTAAGTTATAACACAGATTTATTAAGGATATTAACCACATAGCACATATAGATGAAACTTATCAATCTATTCCATTATTTAAAGAAAAAATATTTTAGAACATTCAAGTATCTTTACCTCGTAATGAACAAACTGGTCCATTTTCTTGATTCTTAGAGCGCTTACTTCTGAACTGACTTGGAATATCTAATGAAAGGTCTTAAAAGGAGAGATAAGTAAATAAAGAGCTGTTAAAGGCATATATGTCTACTCAAAAATAATTTCACAAACTGATGTATTTCTAGGTTTCTCTTTACACTTATTTTTTGAAGGAAATATTAAAATTATTTTAATAAAATATTATATATCCACATGCCACATAACTTACCTAGGAATGGATCAAACTTTCTAGATTCTGTCCCACATATGAGGCAGTTAACCTCATTTTGGAGAATGCCTCCGAATATAGCCGTGACAACAGTAGATGCTCCATTTCTAAACAAAATCACCATATAGGAAAATATCTCAGTAAGAAGCCATCTCTTTGACACTTAAAAAACTACAAATATTTGTTAAAGCCCTACAGATGACTCCCTTTGAGGGAATATTTAAATCATTTATTTCTAAGTTAAAAAATAATATAAAAATTTCAAAACCATAGACACATACTAAATAAAAGGTTTAAGCCACTGACCTCCCCCAATGCCTTCATCCAATCCCACTACTTTCCCCAAGAGTAACTAACACTGGCCATTTGCTATCATAACAGATCACATGCATGACTCTGCACAGGGCGACATGACTCCTTCCATTCCCTCCCCGGGTTAGGCCTCAAAAGGAAGAAACTGCCTTGTATTGGAATCTTTGCAAGGCCTTTCATATTTCACAGGGAACTCTCACAATTACTTGACTTTGAACATCCTTGATCTGAGATAGTTTTAGAGTTTTTATACAGCCATCTGTCAGATTTGGGGAAAAGGAAGTAAAGGAATTTAATACAGATTTAGTAATTACTGCTGTAAGCAGGACTTCACAATTGAAAGTGCTGGATATTACTGTCAAAAACACTTTTTAAAAAGCTCAATACTGCAAATAATTTCCTTGTGGAGATGAAGAATATACTGTTTTAAGAACAATTTTCAAAACCATCTGCCCTGATGTTACTTAACCTTTTCATGCCTCTGCTCCATCAAATATAAAACAGGAATACAGAAGAGCACCCACCACAGAGGCCCAGTGTGGAGACGAGAGAGTTGTGTATGTGAAGTGCTTTTAGAAGAGTACTTACCAAAAATAAAGCACTTAAAGTGTTTGCCACTATTTTATTCGTATGAAGTCAGATTACACCTGCTTCTTGCTTTTATGTTTTTCCCTGAGTGTGTATCTTAAACAGGTACCTCATTCTTCCTGACAGCTACATGGTGTGTCAGAGTATGGACATACAACGGAAGCAAGAACCACCGAGGAAGTGTACCAGTGAGAGCTGGAGTAGCAGGCACTTATTATAGCACTTACTACACGCAGGCTCCATTCCAAGCACATTCTTTCCATCTATTCAATCAATTAATCTTCACAACACATCAGAAAGGTAGCTACTGTTAGCCCCATGTTGTAGATGAGGACGCTGAGGTTAAGTTGGCCCAAGGTCATACAGCTGGCCTGGCCTGAATATCTGCTCTAACATGGCTCTTTCTCTTAATTTAACCAATATAGTATTAGTGGGTATTGAGGTAGTTTCAATTGTTTGCTATCATTAGTAGTACTACATGTCTATTAGCCTTCGTGCACTTATGGAGTTACTTGAGCCAATACACACTCTTTTTTGCTAACAGCAATATAATGTGGTTTCTGTCACTTGAATCAATTACTCCTAAAACACTGAACTGTATTTTCTAGGCCACTTTAAGTTAAACCTACTGCAATGATGACAAAACCTACTCAAACAATTCTATTTGAAAAGTCTGATTCCTTTTCTAGGAAAAGGCTTCATTCTTTTACTGGCAAAATAAATAGGCTGTAACTTTATTATTACTTTTTAAAGTATTGTTTGTAAGACATACTGTCTTAATAAGTTTTTTTTTTTTAAGATGGCATTGGGGAAGAAGCATTGGGAGCTGTAGGATCTAGTGGCCATTTCAGGTTTAATATCTGTGTCACTAAAAAAGTACATAGCAAAAAAAAAAAAAATCCTGCTGAAAATGAAGGGACTCTAACTGACCCTTTCATGCTGATGTTCACTTACAAGGTTGCCTTTAATTAAAATGGAAACTGCTTCATTAAGAATTACATTTAGACTCAATGTAGTTCTTCCTTATAATCACTTCCTCTGAGAAATGGATACTAATCAAGTTTTTAGCTGCCTGACCTGTTTCACATTAAGTTTCATACATACCATGACTTAATATTCAAAATCAGTTTCATTTAGTATAACCACAAATGTTTAAATATTGAATACTTGGATAGGCTCTTATAATTCTAGGGTCCTTTAACTGGCACGAATGATTTTCTATGTACTATAAAAATCACATCTACCACTTACTTCCATGCCACCATCCTCACCTTCACCTTCAGCAGGGGTAGGTGTGTGTGTGCACAAGTCAACAAAGACATTACACAAGAGAACCTTTTTCAAGTTGTAGCAAATATTCTTAGATCCTGAAATGGCTTCTCCAATGCACTGAACGAAATCTGAATTTTTAATATTTGATAATGTTTGGTTTCTGTCCCTAACTCAGTAATGAAACTTGCAATTCCTAATCTTTAAAATGTCATGAAAAGGGATAGATTAATACTGAAAACTCATGAGGCACTAAAAGAACATTCTATGAGTATTACACAGTGTGATTCCACAGGGTGCCCCGGGCATCATGTAAAATCATAAAGACATATACCCTCTCTCACCTCACACAGCCTATCCATGATAGAGCCCACCTTCAATATCCTTTGTGGATGAATATGCCATGATAAAATACAAAACAATTTTTCATTTAATACTTTTTAATTTGGTGCTAGCAGGAAGCACAATTCTCCCAGGTCACAGGTCCTTCCCTTTCTATATTGTATTCTAATTGGAATCACAGCTACTAGGACCTAGAGGGACAGTCATTTTGAGAAGTATGGCAATTCACATTGGTTGCCGTTTCTAACACTGCTTGGTGAGCTATCAGCCTGCTTTGCCATTGAAAAGAAGTAGTCCCACTGCATCCGATTCATGGACTGCCAGGCAATACTACAATGACACCTACATGTTACTCACTCTTTTCTTTCTTTCTGGGGGGAGTTTGTCTTCTTGTAAATCTCTCCCATGTAGCTCAATAGTGGTGAAACTTTTCAAAACATTTGAACAAAGGAGGCTACAACTGACCAAAATCCAGGCTAAAAGAACAGTAAATCTTCCCTTCTTCACGCAAAATAAGTGTTCTGATCTCAGTGTATATTTGTGGGCTACTAGTACATGGGAAAGCAATCCAAAAAACTTTGTTTTATTCATATTGAGAAGCAAGAAAAACTTCTGAGAACTTACAAATGCCTCGACTTCATTAAAGAACAGATAAACTTTAGGAAAGTTCAAGTCCATAATGAAGCTTTAGGAAAGTTCACATTCGAAATGTTTTAAGCTTTTGTTTTTAGTGAACAAATATTATTTTTGTATATGAAAATTAAGTCTCCTGCCCATCATTCAATATATTTGGAGGAAATCTTTTAAATGCTAAACTGTACAAATATTGTACAAATATTTTCTATTTTTTCAAGATTTAAAATAATCTATACCAAGTAATCACAGTCAGAACTAAATCAGGATGCAAATACAAGATGCCTCTGGTCTGGAAGCAAGAGGCATGTGCTAGTTCACTGGGTCACAAAGTTCAAGAGCATGAAAAGTTCCAGCAAATGTCCAGGAAACCCCTCCACCTTCTGTTATAAATCCAACACACAGTTAATACCAACAGAAATGTCTAAGGCCCTCCTAAAAAACAGAAGGAAACGAAATCTTACATGCAACACTTGTTACTTGCAGATAGAGTAGAATTCTCCTGCAGAATTGCTGAGCGGGAAACACCATTGAAACCGCCCTGGAGTTCCAAGTGTAGGTGGTCCAAAAGGTAGCGCATGAATTCATGGGCGTCTTGCTGTTGATAGCCCCTAAAGCAAACAGAAACGGTCACTTATAAGGCTGGGGGGAAGGGCTCTGTGTGCCCAGCCACACCAGCAAGAGGCCAAGGCGTGGGAAAGGACGGCAGCCCCATGCTCACAAGCACAGCGAGGTTTCCTCACCTTCATGCCCGCAAGCTCTACAGGTAACAGAATTTCTCTTCAAGAATGAATTCTGCTTAAAGATAGGTTTGAAAACCAAAAAATATTAGAGCTAATTGGACTTGCAATGATCTCCCCACTTCAGAGGTGAGGAAATTGTGGAGGTGGGGGGGCGGTATATGACTTCCCCAAAGTCCTACAGCAAGACAGTAACAGAGATGGGACTACACCTGTGTTTCCTGGTGGACTCTGACTCTTCGCCCTGCCCACATAACCTCTCTAGAAGATGCTCCAATGTCACAGCTTCACCTCTTACCCTCACTAGAAAATCAGGTGTGAACCACTACTATAAAAAAGGAGAATTTAAAATTATTAATGACTCCTTAGATTGAAAGATACTAATTTTTAAACACTGGCTGAAAGGAAGAAAAACTTCACTGAAAGAGTTAAAGATGTCTAACCTTCTCTACCTGCATCCTAATTTCTGACTTAAGACATCTTTTAAATAAATAAATACTTTTAAAAAATGCATTGGCGGGGGGCGGAGCAAGATGGCCGAATAGGAACAGCTCCAGTCTCCAACTCCCAGCGCGAGCGACACAGAAGACCGGTGATTTCTGCATTTTCAACTGAGGTACTGGGTTCATCTCACTGGGGAGTGCCGGACG